>NC_079194.1:103497855-103797855 GCF_029499605.1 Hyla sarda | reverse complement strand
TGCCCTTATTGGGCCATTGAAATTGAACAAAAAGGTTAGAATTCTTTCTCCAAGATTCAGTAATTTTCAAATAATAAATAACACATCTTCTCACATCAATGTTGTGACTTGAAGAAAGTCCAGTATCTTTGTAAAGTTTGTATTCAGAATGCCCGGTGGAAGGACCACACAATGAAAAACCTTTTTTCCAGTATCTTAGGTATATAGAAAAGGTAGAACATTTTTACTTTCTAGTAATGTATTAACCACCTTGCTAGAAAGACCTTTCTTTAGTAGGATCTGCCTTTCAAGAGCCATGTTGTTAACTGTCGGTTTTCTAGGTCTTGGTAACATAGAGGTCCCAGCGTCAGAAGATTCTTTATCTGAGGAAGCTGGATCAGATCTATTATAGAGAGGAGATTTAGGAGACTGAACCAACCTCACTTGGACCACCAAGAGGCTATGAAGATGACTCGAAGTTTCTCCGCTTGGATCTTTTGAAGCGCCTTCAGGATGAGAGGCAGAGGAGAAAAATGTGTAAGCAAGAGGAAAGTCCCAAACTTGTTGAAGAGCATCTACTGCAAGAGGATTCTCTTTCAGATTGAGAGATAAAAAGTCTGGACTTTGCAATTTCTCTTGTTGGCAAAGAAATCTATTACTGGGTTCCCCCAAACTCTTAGTAGAGACTGAAAAATCTAGTTCCCATTCCCCAGGATCCACTTGGTTCCGGCTTAGGAAAACTGCTTCCTGATTTGCTACACCCTTCAGATGAACAGCTGTAAGGAAAAGAATGTTTTTCTCTGCCAATATACAATCTTTAAGGAGAGGGGAGTATCTTGTTCCCCCTTGGTGATTGAGAAAAAAACCACTGTGGTTACATTGTCCGCTGTAACAGCAGGAGAGAATACAAGAATTCCAATAGATAGATTATTTCTCTTCTCTTCTTCTCTAAAGACAGATGGGATCTGTCCCATACCTTCAGAATTCGGGATTGCAGAGGACTGGAATGGCTTTGGGGCGACGGTACTGCTGGTATACAGGATACTATTGATCCTAAGACTGACATGGCTGTTCTTATAGGACAAGAGTTTTTCCGAATCAGATTTTTTATTTTTAGCTGAAGGGAGAGAATCTTGTCATCTGGGAGAAAGGTTTTTTGCTTCTCAGAGTTTAAGATCATACCCAGAAATGTATTTTCCTTTGCTGAAATTAAATATTAATTTATGAGCCAGCCGAGGTTCTCAAGACAAGACAGAGTTAGAAGGAGGTGCTGATGAAGTGTCTCCTTTGACTGAGCAATAATTAGTAAGACATCCAGGTAAGGAATTATTAAAAATCATTTTAGTCTCAGATGAGCAATCACCTCTACCATTACCTTCGTAAATATCCTCAGGGCGGATGGTATTCCAAATGGAAGGGCCTGAAATTGGAAATGGAGGGTCGAGTGTGTTGAATCACAAACCTGAATTTTTTTTTGATGAGAGGGATGAATTGGAAAGTGGAAGTAGGCATCTTTTAGATTGATGGTACACATCCAGGAGTCTCTTTGTATCAGAGGTATGGCTGTCTTCAGGGTCTCCATCTTGAACCTTTATAAGAAATAAACCTGTTTAGATTTATAATAGTTCTGAAAGTGC
The DNA here is from genome assembly GCF_029499605.1 of Hyla sarda. Taxonomy (NCBI): domain Eukaryota; kingdom Metazoa; phylum Chordata; class Amphibia; order Anura; family Hylidae; genus Hyla; species Hyla sarda. The sequence continues at coordinate 103,796,239 of NC_079194.1, read as the reverse complement.
CATTTGGCTTGAGCACCAAAAATAGATGGGAATAGTGACCCAGACCCTATTCCAGGATGGGGACCGGAATGACAGCTCCAAGAGACTAGAGATCCTTTATGCCTGGAAAAGGCCGTTCATTTAAGATGTCTGTTCTGAGATCTGTAGAACAAAATCTTGGTGGAGGAAGGCTGATAAACTCTATTCTGTATCCCCGAGACATAGAATTTAGAATGAAGGGATTTTTTGTGATCTGGGGCCACTGGTGACTGAATAGAGACAATCTTCATCCCCACAAGACTGTCATTGCTTTTTGTTATCGGACGTGGGATTGAGGATAAAGTCTTTGGGATAGCTGCATCGTCTTCCTTTACCTTTACCTTTATGTTCTTTGTATCTATTGAAGGAACAACATTTTTTATTTTGTTTAGGTCTTTTCTGGAAAGGAAAATCTTTTTCCCCTCAGCTTCCTGTTCAAAAATGTTTTCAAGAACTGAGCCAAAAACAAGATTACCCTGAAAAGGGATTGCACAAAGCTTAACCAAATTCTTAACCCATAGGGCCCTTATAGCAGAATCAGAAAAGGCAGTAGCTTTTGCTGTAAATCTAATGGATTCCGTCGATGCATCAACCAAAAAAGGCTGTGGCAAGCTTTAACATTGGGATGAAAGATAAAATATTTTCTCTAGATGTTTTATTGATCAAATGTTCTTATTCCTCTAGCCAAATGAAAAGACCTGGCTACTGTAGTAGCTGCAATATTAGGGTTGATTAAAGCCAAATAGGCTTCCCAGGATTTTTTTCTTTTTAGAAGACCATCCATTTTGCAGTCAAGGGTGTCTGCTTGGAAAGCTAACCATCCATTTTTGGAGGTTCACTCCACAGATTAACCTCATTAGGTTCAAGGGGGAAGCGGTTGCAAAACTCTTTGGGTATTTGCAAGCACATCTCTGGAGTCTGCCACTCATCTGTGATAAGATATTTAATACTATTATAAACCGAAAAATACTTTTTTTTTTTTTTTAAGATTTTGGGCCAGCAAACATTCTGTCTTGAACAGACATAGGTTCGGGAGTATCAACGATATTCATGGCATTTCTTTAGGCAGTAAGTAATATGTTTGTATCTTCAGAAGAAAAATAATATTTCTTATCATCCCTCTTAGAAGTAGTATTCTGAATTTCACCCTCTTCCTCACAAAAGGTGGCACCAGAATTTAAATTTTCATTAGAATCCGAGACTGAGTCCAAAGTAGTAGCAATTTTTGCTTTTTTGATGAAGGAGGTTAAGCCACAGATATATCAAAAGTAGTGGGAGCTGAAGTAATAGGCAAAGCAGTAGCTATGGCAGTTTGTACTTGTTCATTACTAATTAAACAAATCTCATCCAAAAAGGACAGATATTCTTGGAAAACAATCCTGTCAGTGCAGGCTTTGCAAATATGGGTATCCAGTAATACTACAGTACAGATTCCACATTTTTTGGACTTAGATTTGGATTCTTTAAAGGTTTCTTTAGAGGACTCTCTTTCTTTTGATATCTTTTGGGGCCTCCTTGTCTTCCTAAGAGGGAAAGGAACACCCATAAGAATCAAACTATATACTACTTGAAGAAAGTAGAATATAGGGGAAAAAAGAAGCATAGAGCAAGGCAATATGGTGCTAACCCCAAAGAAACCACTGCCAATAAAAACACCATGTGATACATAAGAAAAAAGCAGCACAGAAAGTAAGTGAACCCCCTTAGGGCCAGCTACTCATGGTTACAGCTGATCCCGAGCGCTCCAGATGAGCAGAGCGTGGGGCAGCAGACACATCCATGACTCAGAGGGATGTATGATGGAAATTAATGTTTAAAATTAGGCGCCCCTCCACGTTTTCCCGGCCTTCCGGTGGGCACCGCCTCTTGGGGGAGGGACTTCAGGTCCCCAGCCAATGCCTGAGCACGTATGCATCTGTGCGCGCGTGTGACGTCACACACCCACGCCACAACATCAGACCACGCACCCTGCCACATAAACCCACAGCAGGCTCCACAGCAGGAGGAAGGGACCAGGAGGCAGCAGCCCGAAGGAAGCACGACCCGTTACAGCACAGGGGGAGGGAGATGCCGGCATTACCGAGACCTCCGCTGCCTGGCATCCCCATCCGGAGCAGAAACCAGCCTACCTGAGGTAAGACCTCACCCTCCGTGTATGCTCCCAGGAGCAGGAAAAACTGAGGGGTGGATGGGGAGGGGCCTATTTAACCTCTCTGTGTTTCCTGTTCCTGTTAGAGCTACAAAGGATAATCTCATGGTGGTTCTGTCATGATGGCCATGTGAAAATAGCCAATTAATACAGATTCGCAGCAAATAATTTGTAACAAATCAAAATTTTGGGGAAAATTCAGCGAGTCGGCCGAATCGAATTTTTCATAAATTCAGTCATTATTGCCAAACAGTTCAATTTTATTTTCGGCAGACCTCAGGACATGTCTCCAAAAATTTAGGTCTTTGTTCCTGTGTGCATTGCAAACAATAATCTGTCTTTTATATATTTCTTTTGGAGTAATAGCTTCTTCCTGGCAGAGTGGCCTTTCAGCCCATGTAGATACAGTACTTGCTATGACACAATCTTACCAGCTTCCGCCAGCATCTTCCCAAGGTCTTTTGGGTTGATATGCACATGTCGGACCAAAGCACATTCATCTCTAATACACAGAACCCGACATCTTCCTGAGGGATATGATGATGACTGGACATTACCAACTTGTTTGTACTTACGTATAATTGTTTGTACAGATGAACAAGGCACCTGCAGGTATCTGGAAATTGCCCCCCTGGATGATCCAGACGTGCAAATCCGCAATTCTCTTCCCGATATCTTGACTGATTTCTTTAGACTTTCCCATGATTTTACACACAGAAGCAGTGTGTTTCCGGTGTGCATTAAAATACATCCACAGGTGTGTCTCTAATTAACTCAGATGTTGCCAATAAAGCTTCCAAAGACATGACATCATCATATGGGCTGTCCCAATTGTTTAAAGCCATAGTAATTCTAGTGTATGTAAACTTTTGACTTTGCAGGAAGTAATTAAAATGCCTTAAAAAATGTTCTCTCTCTCTCATTATTCTGACTTTTGGCAAATATAAATAATATTGGTAATCCTAATTGACCTAAAATGGGTAAAGTTTTTTCTGATTTCATGTCAGAAAGTGAGAAAAACATATGTGTCTTTTTATATTTTTATATAGTGTATGTAAACTTCTGGTTTCAACTGTATGTGTTTTTTTCAATCGGGAGACAACTAGAAGAGCAAATATTCAATCTCAAGCTGGGTGACTTGCTTTTGTAAGGAGATGGGATATCAAAAATCTGATTTTAAAGAACATGCTCTTTAGGCTAGATTCCCATTGAGGAATCTCTGGCCCATAATCCCAAATCCCAAGGACCACATAAACATTGTTATCCCCACAGATGGCAGTGAATTCCACCGAAAAAATGACTGAGATCATTCTTTTGAGGGAGGAATCTCTGCAGTGGTAAACGCCACCTCTGTGTGCAGTGTGCAGCAGGACAGCAAGAGGACTACTGCACCGGAACTGCGATCGGCATTCCATAGTGGGAACCCAGCCTTATATACTACGTTTCTTTTCAATAATTTATTGCCAATGAATTCTATTTTCTCAGTTTATTTATATATATCTATTTTTCCTTAGTGGGAATTGCTGAGTGGTGTCTGATAATGAAGTGTGTGACATGTGACATGTCAAAAAATACATTTTTTATGTCAGGCACACAATAAGGCTGGTGTCACCCATGTCAGTTTTTAAGCCAAAGCCAGAAGTGAATCTACCAGAAAGAAGTCCTTCCTTTTTATTTTACATTTCTTTTGAATACAATTCTAGCTTTGGCTCAAAAACCACGTGTGTGACTTAGGGCTTTTAGGAGATAAAAAAAAAAATGCCTAAAAGGGAGAAATGACAACATCCATTACTTACATGATAGATCCCATACAGGGCTCTATGTTTACTTGCAGCACTGCAGCCAATCACCGATCTGCAGTCGATCACTGTGATCCTGTGCCATAACATAGTGGTAATATACACTTGTCCCTGACCATATGATTTTTTCACTTTATTTTCCCTTATTTTTGATGGTCTTGTTTACATATTTGAGTGAGCTGTGAGCAGTATCACCTAGTACAGCAAAACTCATTGCAGTTCACTTAGTGTGCTGCTATTTCATATTTTTAAATTCTTGGGAAGGGGGTAAATTATGTGGTCTGGTGGGGTGGTGTGTGTCCCGGGGCCGCGTTTTATTCTCAGTCCTACCCTTGTCAGGGGGGTAACACGAGGGGGTGCAGAGGTAGCAGTCGCATCTGGGCCCAGATACCTTAGAGGCCCCAAAGACCCCTCTGCCATATAAAAAAAAATCTTATCTTGTAAACGACGCATGACAAGTGGGGGCCTTGGTACAGATTTGGACTGGGGACTAGGAGCCATAAATTACAGACCCTGGTGGTCACTACAGGGAATTGTAGTATTACATGTCACTACTACAAAAAAAAACTTTTAATGGTAGAAGCTTTTCTATCTCTAGACGATTAGCTACATGCATATAATACTCTGCAGAATTGTAACATCACTTGGCTATTCCGTAGTACCCCATAATGAATGGTTCAGTTTATTTTGCATGGTAAAGTCTCCTGATATATAATAGAAAATGTCAATTTAATTTTAGGTCATACAGTATTTGTGGAAGGGGAGAACAATGTACCTTACAGAGGCACCATAAATAGCGTATATCAGTCTTCTCTAGGTGTACATAAGCCTGTAAATTATAGTAGGTTTATTAGTTATTCTCTGTAAACCCACAGATAACATGGTAGATTGAGCCAAATAACAAACCCAGCTCTGCCGCATCTGTACATCACCTCAGATGTTGGCTCACACAACTGAAAATCACTTTAAGGGAAAGGAAAGGTTTTCTGTCCATTATAGGAGGGGGATGTTCCAAGTCACCAACAACAGGGAAAAAGAAGCCCATAAAACACAACGTCCGGTCAGACAAAGAATAATTATGACTGCACGTCATTGTAATGGGCTATATATTCCTGTCAGCCTGACATCATCCCTTATCAGTGGGGACCATACCAGTAAATCCTGGCAGAGAAATACAGAATATGCTTTTTACAGATATAAGCTTTTAACTACTCATTTTCAAAGGAAACCTGTTTATCTCCGTCTTTAGATGTTCAGAACCAGGTTGTGGCTTTTAGCATGTCAAGATGGATTGCATCAAACCAGAATATATAGCTATGCGATTACTGAACTTCAATGGAGCCCATGAATGTGTAAATAAAAAATTGTTATTACATATTCTTACATTTCCTGCACCCATGAAAATCACATAGACGAATGCAGCTTTCTTCACTGCTAAAAATAAGAAACACAACTGGGCACATAGGTGCTGAAGGACCGAACTTTCTTCACTATTGGACAATGTGATTTATTTTTTATTGTAGAGGTCTCCAAAAAAAAAAAAAAAAAAAAAAAACATGATAGTAACCAGTTGAAGACATGCAAAAAAAAAGATTTATTTAGTTATATTTTTTGTGACTTTTCAAAAACAGTTCCTCATTGTGTAACCCTCTACGATGTTATGTCCAGGGCTCAAGTCCTGCAGGAACGCATGGGAACAGAGTTCCTGCACTTTTACCACAGCAGGAACGCAGTTCCCATTAGCAGGAGTCCTGCAGAACCAGCCCTTAAAGGGTTACTCCGCTGCTAGACATGTTATCCCCTATCCAAAGGATAGGGGAAAAGATGTCTGATCGCAGGGGTCCCGCAGACATGTGGTGCACAGAGCAAACTTCGCTCCGTGCCGGATGACAGGTGATGCAGGGCAGAGGCTCCTGACGTTACAATGCCCCCTCAATGCAAGTCTATGGGAGGGGGTGTGACAGCCGTCACACCCCCTCCCATAAACTTGCATTGAGGGGCCGTGACGTCATGAGCCTCTGGAGCTTCACCCAATGCTCTAAACGAATGCCAGGAGCAGCAGGGAGAACGTGGGGGTCCCCAGTGGAGGGACCCCCAGGATCAGACATCTTATCCCCTATCCTTTGGATAGGGTATAAGATGTCTAGTACCCCTTTAAATGGAAATCTAGGGTGAGTTCCCACACTTTTTTTTCCCAGGACTTGACCCCTGCTTAAGTCCATACTAAATTAACAAGACTTACAATTGTGAAATAAGCCAAAATACTCTTGTTTAAAGACAGCAAGCAGACATTGGTGAATAACTGAGCATGTTTGGACATTCTTAAAATTAGGGTATCACAACATACATTAGTAATAGAAAGCTTTTAATAGTCTCCAAACATTCAGTATGTAAAACAGTCTTGTCAATTGGGTAAGGTTTACCAAATTTGATCCCTGAATACACAGAGATGTCAATTAACTGATCAGGTGATGCATTTGTCAACCACTTGACAAGAGGACCAAAACGATATGGGCTTCTTTTCCATAAACTTATTGAGGGAATATTAAGTGGATGTTATTACCTGTTGATAGATCCTTCCTATATGTAAGGCCACATATCTCAAGCATACTTCATGCAAGTGCTGGATCAAAAGACACTGCATGCATGTTTTTTTTATCCAGCAAAACCGTGCCTAATGGCAAATATGGCAGAGAGTCCATAGGTTTGGAGCTACACCTTTTCATACCTATGGGGCAACAGATCGCACATTGCACGCCAAAGATCCGTTTTGTGGCAATTTGCATTCCCATCCATTCCTATTCCTGACAGATTACTAGACATATGTGAACCCACCCTAAGGCTGGGTTTCCACTTGGGAGTTTTTTGGAAAAAGGCCTCTGCAGTTTTTGAGCCAAAGCCAGAAGTGGAATAAAAATGATGGGAAATATAAAGGGTACTTCTCCTTCCTGTTGGATCCACTTCTGGCTTTGGCTTAAAAACTGCAGTGGCCTTAGGGTGATTTTACTGCATTGCATATGATTGTTAAATGGGCACTGTCACCAACTTTATTTTTGATATGCTGTAGTACTTATGTACTACAACATATCTCTAATATAGTTAAATTATTTTTTTTTATAATTAATAGTGTGTATTTTACGTTTAAAAACCGGCCACTAGGGGTCACCCTCCTAGTGGCTGGCTGCAGGCTGGATTCGTACTGATGCCGGCCGGGCATTGGTCCAAATTTATTCATCCTGCGCTCACTCGCTACCTGTCAATCAGACAGGCGGGAGCGAGCACTTAGAACAGAAGAAGCGCGCATTGGCTCCCCTGCTCCCTGGCATCGCACGCTGGCCCCACCATCCCGTCGCTGCTGTCCTGCACTTACTTCTCACGCCGGCCCTGTCGCTGCACTGTCCTGATATGTCTGGGGGGGGGGGGCTTTTATAGGAGCGGGTTGCGCGGCGGGGTTTGGGTAGCGGGGTTCTGGTTGCGCCGCGATCATGTATTGTTTTTAACACAGGGTGCCTCCAGTTTTTTCCCCACTACAACTCCCAGCATGCCCTAACAGCCAATATATGTCAGGGCAAGCTGGGAGTTGTAGTGGTGAAACAGCTGGAGACACCCCGTGTAGATGAACTAAGGGCGGAAGTGTCGTGGTACCTGCTGGGGAAGTCTGCCTGGTAGTGAGCACACTACCAGGCAGACAAATCTGCATTTTTTATATAGTAAAAAAAAAAATGAAAGGCAGGGAGGGGGTTAGGGATAGACGGGAAATAGGCAGGGACAGAGAGGAAAAATAAGGGATGGTGGGAGCTACCCTTTAAAGATGTCTTCCAGTTTAAAAAAAATACACAGGGACTGGGAATGGGAGTAAAAATAATTTTAAAAAGTTTTACACACAGTTTTTCAAGTTATTACTACACATATATTAACAACTATTAAAGGGTATTCCAGGCAAAACCTTTTTTTTGAAATTTTTTTTATTCAAAACGTTTTTATTAAATAAACAGTAGAAATCGGTACAAAGAGCATTCCAAATGAAGGGAATGGCGAGAACAAAGCGACCAGTTAGGTCTCAATAACCAATACAATGCTCAAACAGAAATAGCGCGTAAATCATCAAATCGGAGAACAAGGGGTAAGAGCCAGGGGGGGCACAAGGAAAAGGCTTAGGGACTGAAGGGTGAAGAAATGTGCCCCAGAGGAAGGCAGTGGCAGGAGAAGGGGAGGCCCAGTCGAGCCAATGGGGAAGTGATACAAAAAGAATAAAGTACACAGGTGAGAGAACTATGCACACTGGACCAACACGTACGGGCAGTAGACAAGACAAACTACGAGGGGAGGGGGGAGCCAAAGGGAGGACACAGAGAGGTGGAGGGAAGAGAAGGAAAGGTGAGGGAGCAGGGAAATAGCTAGGATATCAGACAAAAGGAGAAAGAGAAAAAAGATGTAGATACCACAGAAGCCAGCAGGGGAAAGTCACGAGATTGAGCGGTATGCATCTGAGGAACAGAAACTAGTCCAGGTTAACCAGGTGGAGGTATAACGAGTTAAGTCGGACGGAGTGACTGCCAGGAGTTCTTCCATACGTTGGGTCACGGCCACTTCAGCGACCCATTCGCCGGCAAAACCTTTTTTTTAATATATATATCAACTGGCTCCGGAAAGTTAAACAGATTTGTAAATTATAAGCTTAAAATTAGGTGCAGCTCACAACAGAAGGACCGAGGCAGTCAAAGCTAAAGCCGGACCCCACCGGAAACAATAATAAATAACAATGAAAATCTATAGCTTACGCCTCTAGGACCTCACCAATGGTGCATAATGGTGTGGGCAATGATAGATATAACAGCGTTTGCTCAGAAATAGTTTTTTTAATTCAGATTATAAAAATATGTAAAACATTTGTAGCACACATTTCTACTGAGGAAGGGGTCGGAGGTTCATGTTTCCCAGCACCACAAAACGCGTTTAGGAATCTGGCACTGTTCACACAGCCATTATCAGTGTCCATCTGCAAACATATATGTTTTTGGCAACAGAAGAGTTAAACCAGTCTTATTCCGCCTTGCCTGGCTGCAACTTTGCTATCTATTACATCGCACAGCCTCACCTCTTGTTTCCACGTGGGACGCCATCCCCGGACCTTCCTCCGCTCCCGGCGTACCATCACCGCCAGACCCGTTGTCGCTCCCGAGCCGACCGACACTCCTGCCGGAGTGCCAGACCAGTGCCATCTGTAGTAAGCTGGCCAGCGAACGAGGTCCCCAGCGCTGAAATCTGCTGCATGCTCCTCCGCTATCGGAGCCCACGGTACGCAACATCTATTTGCGCCCCCCTGCCAACGGGGCTGCTAAGGGAGACGTATTAACCTGTGCCCCCCTCCACCATATTGGGGCATATGAGGAATATAAGGCTGCGATTCATCCACCAAAATCCATCAAGCCAGAAGCAGTGGTGAGAGATACTCTGTATCATCCATTCATTTTTTGATCAATGACTTCTTGTTACATTTGACTTTATGTTATAAAATTATTTTGCCACAAAACCAAATATCCATCTACACCTTTTGCGGATTTTATTTTTATTTTTTCATCTGCCGATTCATGGACTCATTAGAACACTAATTCATTTTTATATTTATGATCTATTTTTTATATTCTATTTTGGATATCTCACTAGGGCCCAGTGGGATTTTCATTAGATAGTGCCAGTGTAATGTGTTATTTGTCATTGTTTTACATATTTTTATAATCTGAATTAAAAAACCAATTTCTGAGCAAACGCTGTTATATCTATCATTGCCCACACCATTATGCACCATTGGTGAGGTCCTAGAGGCATAAGCTATAGATTTTCATTGAGATTTGTAAATTACTTCTATAAAAAAATCTTATTCCTTCCAATAGTTATTAGCTTCTGAAGTTTTCTGTCTAACTGCTCAATGATGATGTCATGTCCCGGGAGCTTTGCATGATGGGAGAATATCCCCATAGGAACTGCACAGCTCCCGGGACGTGAGTCATCAGAGAGCAGTTAGACAGAAAAAGAAAACAACAACTCAACTTCAGAAGCTAATAACTATTGGAAGAATTAAGATTTTTTAATAGAAGTAATTTACAAATCTGTTTAACTTTCCGGAGCCAGTTGATATATAAAAAAAAGTTTTGGCCTGGAATACCCCTTTAAGAATGATTTGCTGTTAAAGTGTATGTTGGACCAGTTGTAGAGAGGCAACTACATGTGTCTCAACCCTTAGGCGTTGTTCACATTGCAGTTATGGATCCCAGTATTCTTTTGTCAACAAACATATTTAAATATATCACAGAGCAACAGTCACAGGTTGTGAGCTCACCTTTGGTGTGGTGCACGGCTCAAATCCCAGGATTCCACATGAACAAATTAGTGCACGAGCCAGCACTCCAAAAAAAAAACTTTCCCTGTCGTCCTAACCAGCAGCACAAGTGGGGGGTGTTTCTGCCCCTGTGAAGCCGGCAGGACGGTGGAATTTTTAATTCCGCCCAAGCAATTAACATAATTGAACCCCCCATATAAGGCCTCCTCCCCAGGCCATAGTGCTTTTTTTCTGTCCTGTGCTGGACAGCAGGACGGGGCAGGCTCATTAAGCCTGCCTGGATTTATATACTTTTTATACATATGTTCTGCAGCGGGCTGCTTATGTTTGGGCTTTTTAGCCCTTTCCTTTACAGGTCTGACCTGTGCTTATCTCCTTGCAGCGTTCGCTGCACTTGTTCGGTTGCGGTGCTCTGTGTCAGTGCATTCCCCGTGCGGATATGCGCTGTTTGGGAGCTCCGTACCTGGTCAGTGATTCAGGTCGGAGCTCCGCTTTGAGATCGCTGTACCGGCTCCCCCCTTTTGGCGCTAGCGGTGTCGCATTCGCGGCCGGACGACGGGACGGAAGTGCATCACTTTACACTTCCGGCCCGGCGTATTCTCTGGTAGTCTCTGATATTCGGAGTTTTCACTCCGAATATCTACAGGACCTTTTCTTTATTATATCTAAGCCTGTGGTTAGCTTATATTGGCTGTTATTATTAGATTTTTGTGTAGGAGCGCTTTTGACCTGGGAACTAGTTTCCCTTCCTGTATCTCATTTCCGGGGGTGGAGCCTATTCAAAGTTGGCGCCATCCCCTTTCCTATATAAAGCAGCTCTTGTCTGGTTAGGGTCTCTGCTGCGCTCAGCTAGACCCGTGACTGCAAGACTGGTGTATTTCATTCAGCTTGTTTTTTCTCAACTAGGCTTCCTTGCAGAGGTGCCGCCTATTGTTTCCTATCTTAGGGTGGGTTTAAAAAAGAAAAAAAAAAATTTTTTTCCTTAACGGTTTTTCTCTCTCTATCTTTATAGAGGATGTCTACTCCACCCTCCGGGGACCAATACTCCGGACGTAAGGCGTCCTCTAAAAAGCGTCACCTTACTAGTGCCGACTGCGGCACTCCTCTTCCGGACACTTATGAATATAATAAGTGTCCTGGATGTCGCCCTCCGGCAGATCCTGCGGAACCTACCATCCAGGACATGTTTATTTGGATGAAATAGTTCATGGGGAACTCAATAAATGAGATTAAAAGCTCCCTCTCTGCCAAGAGACCTAGGACATCTCCTAGTCCCTCCTCCATAGTAGAGTATACAGCCATGTCCGTGGGAGGCCATTCGGAACAAACAGTGGAAGAAGTCATCTCTCCCTCCATCTTTCCCGTTGAGAAAACTCAGCGTTTACTAAGATCCATCCAGTCAAGGGACCAGGATGCGGATCAAGGGGAAGCCTCAACATCCACCCCTAAAGAACCGTTGGCTTTTAAAGTGGATGACTCCTTAAAAAAGTTAATGACCACTGAGTGGAAACATCCGGACAAACCCCCTGTCCTTACTCGGAGGTTTAAGCTCATGTACCCCCTGGCCGAGGCAGAGTCAGAAGCCTGGGTCCCACCCCCCAAGGTGGATACGGCTGTTACCAGGATAAACAAGCGCGTCCTTGTTCCCGCGGATGACGGTAGCAACCTCCAAAACCCCCTTGACAGGAAAGTGGACTCCCTGGTTCAGCGTCTGCAGAGGCAGTACCTTGGGCCCTATGGCATCTCCGTCCACTTCAAGATCAGCTCTTGAGTGTCTGGAATCGCAACCCCAAAGGGTTGGACAAAAGATGTTCCCTGTCTGTCGAAGTCCGTGCATCCCTCAGATGGTGGACAACTCTGTCAGATGGGAAGTCCTTGATTCAACCTCATTGGATCATTCTGACCACGGACGCCTCCCTTGTAGGCTGGGGAGCCCATCTGGACAAAACTCTGGTACAAGGTACCTGGACTTCTCAAGAGAGACTCCTCTCTTCCAACATGAGAGAGTTGAGAGCAGTCCGTCTACCTCTCTATCACTTCGCTCCCCTAGTTCTAGGGCAAGCGATAAAAGTCAGTTCAGACAACACGACTGTAGTGTCTTACCAAAACAAACAGGGAGGCACAAGGTCCAAAGTTCTCCTCGAGGAGACCGGACTAATTCTCTCTTGGGCAGAGACCAATCTATCCCACCTCTCAGCAGTTCACATCAAGGGGGATCTCAATATAGTTGCAGACCGTCTGAGCCGCGGTCTTCCAGTCCAAGTGGAATGGTCCCTGAACGAGGATATCTTCCACAAGATAACCCAGAGGTGGGGTATGGCAGAGATAGATCTCATGGCAACTCGTCTGAATGCCAAGGTGAACAGGTTTTGCTCTCTTTACAAAGAGGACAATCCTGTGGCAGTAGACGCTCTGTCCATTCCATGGAGGTTCAGGCTGGCCTACATTTTCCCTCCACTTTCCATGATACCGAGGGTATTGATGAAAGTCAGGCAAGACCAGACCTCCGTAATCGCCATCATACCATTCTGGCCAAAGAGGTCCTGGTTCACCCAGCTCATGAGGATGAGTCAAGGGTGTTATTGGAGGCTTCCCCACGTGCAGAACCTTGTGTCTCACAACACAGGCTCCTGCCTAGATCTGAGGAGACTCAATCTGACAGCCTGGAGATTAACAGGACCCTACTAGGTAGTGGTCTCTCATCAGAGGTCTTGACAACTCTTGCTCACTCAATAGCAGCATCTACTAATAGAGCTTACTCCAGGATAAATCGGATTTTCCTACAATGGTGTGCTAAGAAAGAGGTAGTTGCCTCAGATCCTCCTCTTTCTGCTTTGCTTCAGTTCCTGCAGGATGGCCTTGACAAGGGTCTTAGCCCATCCACTCTAAAAGTGCAGGTTGCTGCACTCTCTGCCTCTCTAGGCAGATCTTTATCTCAAGATCTCCTAATCAAGAGGTTCCTCAAGGGAGCCGAAAGACTTAAGCCTACAGTCCTTAGGCCTTTTCCCCAATGGGATTTGTCTGTCATTCTCAAGGGGTTGAGTTCTCCCCCCTTTGAGCCTTTGGACCAAGTGGACTTTAGGTACTCGTCCCTTAAAGTCACCTTTTTGTTGGCTATAACCTCAACCAAGAGAATTGGCGAGCTTCGGGCCCTAGCGGCTTTTGAGCCTTATGCTCTCTTTTTACAAGACGGAGTCTTGTTGAGATATCTACCGACCTTTGTTCCCAAGGTACAGTTCTTACCAGTTCTGTGCCCAGACCCTTCCTCTTCTGAGCTGCTAACCATTCCTTGGACATTTCAAGAAGTCTCAAGATATACATCTCAAGAACTGGTGAATTCAGAAGATCCGAAAACCTTTTAATTTCTTTTTCAGGACGGAACAAAGGTCTAAAGGCCTCCAAACCCTCTCTGAGTAGATGGGTCAAAGAGGCAATCAGGGAGGCATTTATAGCTCAGGAGCTAACTCCTCCTTCTTTTGTTACTGCCCACTCTACCTGGGCAGTTGCTACCTCCTTTGCTGAAAGAAGGTCTGTTCCACTAGAACAAATTTGTTTCAATTTGGGTTCAATTATGTTAACTGCTTGGGCGGAATTAAAAATTCCACTGTCCTGCCAGCTTCACAGGGGCAGAAACACCCCCCCCCCCCCCCCCCACTTGTGCTGCTGTTAGGACTAAGGGAAAACAAATTTGCGTTAGAAATTAACGCTTCACCCTAATTGTAGCAGTTTCTTTAAAATGGCCATGAATGGCCTCACACGGCAATAAAATTAAACAACAGCAGAAAAACTATGTAAAACTGATGTGTTTCTAATCAAAGGATTCTTAGTCGTAGCACTACTGCTGCTGTTCAATTTTATTGCTTTGTGAGGCCATTCATGGCCATTTTGAAGAAACTGCTACAATAAAGGTGAAAGTTTTGAGAGTGCTGGCTTGTGCACTATTTTGTTCATGTTGAAATGTATCACTTACCTAAAGTTATTAATATATACTGATTCCTACCATTTTCTGTTCTGCTCTGTTTTTGAGTTATGTCATAGCCCAGATCTCTAAGTTTACTAATGGTTTCCTATGGATTGGTCATCACTGCCCTTCTACATCAGTGACTGTGCTGGCACAAAGGCCCACAGGTGGGAATAGGTTTTCAGGAGCTGGCATTTCAAAAGGAATCTTAGGAAAGTAAAGCTGGCCATACATTTCTGATAATTGTTAAAAACACAATAAGCTATCTCTCCTGACCCTCAGTCATGCACACTCGGCTCAGCCAAGCATGCATTTTTTTCTGAATAGCTTGATGGTAGTTTAACTGCTGCTCTGGCGGAAGCTATACTCCCAGAGAACAAAAGAATTATGCATGTTAAAATCCAAAATGCAGACCCTTCTCTCCCCTGAAATCTGCCATTGGGGAGTCAGAAGGCCACCATAGACATTAGATCAGGGGTGTCAAACTCAAATTCATCGGGGGCCGCATCAGCAGTTTGGTCACCCTCAAAGGGCCAGTTGTATCTGTAGGACCCCTCCCCCCCACATACCGTATATGCCGGCGTATAAGACGACTGGGTGTATAAGACGACCCCCAACTTTTACAGTTAAAATGTAGAGTTTGGGATATACTCGCCATATAAGACTACCCCTCCTACCGCAATGTACAGTACCTTGTAGTTCCCCCCACATTAGGTAGGCAGCATGTTCCCCCACATTAGGTTGGCAGTATAGTTCCCCCCACATTAGGTAGGCAGCATAGTTCCCCCCACATTAGGTAGGCAGCGTGTTCCCCCACATTAGTTGGCAGCATGTTCCCCCACATTAGGTTGGCAGTATAGTTCTCCCCACATTAGGTTGGCAGTATAGTTCCCCCCACATTAGGTAGGCAGTATAGTTCCCCACACATTAGGTTGGCAGTATAGTTCCCCCACATTAGGTAGGCAGCATGTTCCCCCACATTAGTAGGCAGCATTTCCCCCCACATTAGGTTGGCAGTATAGTTCTCCCCACATTAGGTTGGCAGTATAGTTCTCCCCACATTAGGTTGGCAGTATAGTTCCCCCCCACATTAGGTAGGCAGTATAGTTCCCCACACATTAGGTAGGCAGGATGTTCCCCCACATTATTAGGCAGCATTTTCCCCCCACATTAGGTTGGCAGTATAGTTCTCCCCCACATTAGGTTGGCAGTATAGTTCCCCCCACATTAGGTTGGCAGTATAGTTCTCCCCACATTAGGTTGGCAGTATAGTTCCCCCACATTAGGTTGGCAGTATAGTTCTCCCCACATTAGGTTGGCAGTATAGTTCCCTCCACATTAGGTTGGCAGTATAGTTCCCCCCACATTAGGTAGGCAGTATAGTTCCCCCCCATTAGGTAGGCAGTATAGTTCCCCCCACATTAGGTAGGCAGCATGTTCCCCCACATTAGTAGGCAGCATGTTCCCCCACATTAGTTGGCAGTATAGTTCCCCCCACATTAGGTTGGCAGTATAGTTCCCCCCACATTAGGTAGGCAGTATAGTTCCCCCCACATTAGGTAGGCAGTATAGTTCCCCCACATTAGGTAGGCAGCATGTTCCCCCACATTAGTTGGCAGCATGTTCCCCCACATTAGTTGGCAGTATAGTTCCCCCACATTAGGTTGGCAGCACCCCCCCCCCTCCATCCCTCCCCATATACAGTGTATGGCTGGAGGCTGTATGTCTGTGTGCTGCCCCCACTGTGATCCACCCTCCTCCGGCCTGGGGTCACAATCTACTGCTATGGCCTATGGACCATAGCAGTAGGTGCCAGGATCGGTCGAGCGGTGACCGGAACGCTGAAGTGAAGAAGATAATGCGCCGCCGGTCACTTACCAGGCCCCGGCCGAAGAGCGTCCTCCTGCGATGATCCTGCCATCCTCCTGGTCCTCCGGCATCTCTATGGTTGTACGCACGGGACGTCACTGATGTCCCGTGTGTACAACCATAGAGGCGGAGGACAAGGAGGACCGAAGGAGGATCGCTAGAGGGCAGACGTTGGTGAAGGCTGGCGGCCGGCAGCGGCTACGCGGGCAACATGACGAGGCCTGGCGGGCCGGATTCGGCCCGCGGGCCTTGTGTTTGACACCCGTGCATTAGATGGTCAGATAGTCCTAACAAAATCTGTTTTAGCTGACTTTTCACTAAGGCTAAGTTTCCACTTGTTTT
Organism: Hyla sarda; assembly: GCF_029499605.1. Taxonomy (NCBI): domain Eukaryota; kingdom Metazoa; phylum Chordata; class Amphibia; order Anura; family Hylidae; genus Hyla; species Hyla sarda. Next base: position 103,779,761 of record NC_079194.1, on the reverse strand, counting down.
TTGTTTTTTTTTCTGGCAGTTTTTGGATATCTGCCACTTAAGTTTTTGAGCCAAAGTCAGAAGTGGATCCATAAGGGAGGAGAAGTATAAATCCTTTCTTTATATGTCCTATTCCTTTTGAATACACTTCTGGCTTTGGCTCAAAAACTGCAGTGGCAGTATTCCAAAAACTGCCAGAAAAAAAAACCAAGTGGAAGGAAACTTAGCCTACTGGATATGGCCAGCTTAGGTGGGGTTCACGCTACATAAAATTTTTCGACACATTTAATTTTTTGTCCGTAATCAGGAAAAAAAAATTAGCCAAAAATAACATCCCAAAAAGCACACAAAACGTAAAAATGTATTGCAGAGCAAATCTAGCTGTGTATTGTCTGCTTTCTAAAGTAGGTGAATTATTTTCACAAAGCATATTATTTGTAATTTTCTCTAAATTATTACTCTGAATATGAAAAATAAAAAACAGTGACCCCCCGACCTACGATGGCCCCGACATATCATCATTTCAACATACGATTTGAAGACAGCATCAACATACGATGCTTTTGTATGTCGGGACCATCGCATAAACAGCGCAGACTGCTTCAGCTGCCCCTGGATAGCTGTTTACGGTGTCCCGTGAGGTCCGCTGACGATCACTTACCTGTCCTCGGGGCTCCGGCGCGTCCTCTTAAGGATACTCTGCATCGTCGGCGCTCTCCATCGTCGTCATCACGTCGCTGCGTACGCCGTCCTGTCATCCAATAGGAGTGGTGTGCGTAATGACGTGATGGCGGCGACGGAGAGCGAGGATCCCAGGGAAGCAGAGGCCTTGCCGGAGCGTCGGGGACACTTTGGGGACACGGCAACAGCGATGGAGGGCGACATCCAGGGCAGCGGTGACGAGCGGTGATGGTCCGGAGTGGCGGGGACATGTGAGTACAACCTCCAATACCAGTGGTCTTCAACCTGCAGACCTCCAGATGTTGCAAAACTACAACTCCCAACATGCCCGGACAGCCGTTGGCTGTCTGGGCCTGCTGGGAGTTGTAGTTTTGCAACATCTGGAGGTCCGCAAGTTGTAGGCCACTGTCCTATACGTTACATTGCACGGATCCCTCAACATACGATGGTTTCACCAAACGATGGTTCATTTGGAACGGATTACCATCATATGTTGAGGGACCACTGTAATATTATATCTTTACGATAATACGCATTCAGATGAATAATATTATTATTATATGGCAGCTGCTAGTAGGAGAACATATAACCGCATCAGACACAAACATGCAGAAACAATTGGTTCTATAATGTTCATCTGCGGAGAAGCACAACAAAAAAGTGGAAGAGAGAAGGAATGGGGGTTAGAACATGTTATACAGGGTTGGAATATGTTTTATTTGTGATAACAATGTTGATTTTGGCACAAAAAAGATACAAGTTAAGATGAGAACGCACCTTGGACAGGTGTTACAGATTTGTTTTCAAACAGATCCAAATGACTTATCTATGAGGTTTCCAATGTTTCTGACAGCAAGAATCACACTGCAGGCTATATTGCTGCCAAAAATGCTGGAATCTCACTAGAATGGAAGCCAGAGCAAGTGTGAACACAGCTGAAAGTTTAACTTATGCTTCATTTTGATATGGTTGTAAAAAGTTTTAAAGAAAAAAAAATGTCTTTATACAATAGGAGAAAAAAAATAAATGTAATGGACTTTCTGATTAGTGTTACATGTGTGTTTAGCCAAAGTCACCTCTAGATGGCTCTGGTTATCTTTATATGTTACCATTTCAGTTGTGCAATTGTTATCCTGTATTCTATCTACATAGTTACACCAAACAAAATCCAACAATTCCCAGAATGAACCCAAATAGAAACTAATCAGAGTTATATTAATTATTTTTTTTCCAGCAAACATAAATATAGCCTTAACCCCTTAAGGACCCAGCCATTTTACACCTTAGGACCCGGCCATTTTTTGCACATCTGACCACTGTCACTTTAAACATTAATAACTCTGGAATGCTTTTAGTTATCATTCTGATTCCGAGACTGTTTTTTCGTGACATATTCTACTTTAACATAGTGGTAATTTTTTTTGGTAACTTGCATCCTTTCTTGGTGAAAAATCCCAAAATTTGATGAAAAATTTGAAAATGTTGCATTTTTCTAACTTTGAAGCTCTCTGCTTGTAAGGAAAATGGATATTCCAAATAATTTTTTTTAATTCACATATACAATATGTCCACTTTATGTTTGCATCATAAAATTTATGTGTTTTTATTTTTGGAAGACACCAGAGGGCTTCAAAGTTCAGCAGCAATTTTCCAATTTTTCACAAAATTTCCAAAATCACAATTTTTCAGGGACCAGTTCAGGTTTGAAGTGGATTTGAAGGGTCTTCATCTTAGAAATACCCCACAAATGACCCCATTATAAAAACTGCACCCCCAAAAGTATTCAAAATGACATTCAGTCAGCATTTTAATCCTTTAGGTGTTTCACAGGAATAGCAGCAAAGTGGAGGAGAAAATTCACAATCTTCATTTTTTACACTCGCATGTTCTTGTAGACCCAATTTTTGAATTTTTACAAGGGGTAAAAGGAGAAAATGTATACTTCTATTTGTAGCCCAATTTCTCTCGAGTAGGGACATACCTCACATGTCTATGTAAAGTGTTCAGCGGGCACAGTAAAGGGCTCAGAAGGGAAGGAGCGACAAGGGGATTTTGGAGAGTACGTTTTTCTGAAATGGTTTTTGGGGGGCATGTTGCATTTAGGAAGCCCCTATGGTGCCAGAACAGGAAAAAAAAACACATGGCATACCATTTTGGAAACTAGACCCCTTGAGGAACGTAAAAAGGAATAAAGTGAGCCTTAATACCCCACAGGTGTTACACGACTTTTGCATATGTAAAACAATGTTTAAAAAATGTCAATAAAATGTGTTTTCCCCCAAATTTCACATTTTTGCAAGGGTTAATAGCAGAAAATACCCCCCAAATTTGTAACCCCATCTCTTCTGAGTATGGAGGTACCCCATAAGTTGACCTGAAGTGCACTATGGGCGAACTACAATGCTCAGAAGAGAAGGAGTCATATTTGGCTTTTTGAGAGCAAATTTTGCTCGGGGGCATGTCGCATTTAGGAAGCCCCTATGGTGCCAGGACAGCAAAAAATACCCACATGCCATACCATTTTGGAAACTAGACCCCTTGAGGAACGTAACAAGGAATAAAGTGAGCCTTAATACCCCACAGGGGTTTCACGACTTTTGCATGGAGGTACCCTATAAGTTGACCTGAAGCGCACTACGGGCGAACTACAATGCTCAGAAGAGAAGGAGTCATATGTGGCTTTTTGAGAGTTAATTTTGCTCGGGGGGCATGTCGCATTTAGGAAGCCCCAATGGTGCCAGAACAGCAAAATAACCCCCACATGGCATACCATTTTGGAAACTAGACCCCTTGAGGAACGTAACAAAGGGTACAGTGAGCATTTACCCACTGGTGTCTGTCAGATCTTTGGAACAGTGGGCTGTACAGCATTTTTTATTTGCACAGCCCATTGTTCCAAAGATCTGTCAGACACCAGTGGGGTGTAAATTCTCACTGCACCCCTCTTTACATTCCGTGAGGGGTGTAGTTTCCGAAATGGGGTCACATGTGTTTTTTTTTTTTCAGCGTTTTTTTTTGTCAAAACCGCTGTAACAATCAGCCACCCCTGTGCAAATCACCTCAAATGTACATGGTGCACTCTCCCTTCTGGGCCTTGTTGTGCGCCCCCAGAACACTTTGCGCCCACATATGGGGTATCTCCGTAGTCGGGAGAAATTGCATTACAAATTTTGGGGGGCTTTTTCCCTTTTACCTCTTGTCAAAATTAAAAGTATAAGGCAACACCAGCATCTTAGTGTAAAAAATTTATTTTTTTACACTAACATGCTGGTGTAGACCCCAACTTCACCTTTTCATAAGGGTTGAAAGGAGAAAAAGCCCCCCAAAATTTGTAAGGCAATTTCTCCCGAGTACGGCGATACCCCATATGTGACCCTAAACTGTTGCCTTGAAATACGACAGGGCTCCAAAGTGAGAGCGCCATGTGCATTTGAGGCCTGAATTAAGGATTTGCATAGGGGTGGACATAGGGGTATTCTACGCCAGTGATTCCCAAACAGGGTGCCTCCAGCTGTTGCGAAACCCCCAGTATGCTTGGACAGTCAACGACTGTCCGGCAATACTGGGAGTTGTTGTTTTGCAACAGCTGGAGGCTACATTTTGGAAACAGTGACGTACCAGACGTTTTTCATTTTTATTGGGGAGGGGAGGGGGGCTGTGTAGGGGTATGTGTATATGTAGTGTTTTTTACTTTTTATTTTATTTTGTGTTAGTGTAGTGTAGTGTTTTTAGGGTACAGTCACACGGGCAGGGGATTACAGCGAGTTTCCCGCTGCGAGTTTGAGCTGCCGCGCAAAATTTGCTGCATTGCAAACTTGCAGCCTGATACTCACTGTAAGCCCCTGCCCATGTGAATGTACCCTGTACATTCACAGGGGGGGGACCTCCAGCTGTTGCAAAACTACAACTCCCAGCATGCACAGTCTATCAGTGCATGCTGGTAGTTATAGTTTTGCAACAGCTGGAGGCACACGGGTTGGGAAACAGTGAGTTAGGAAACAGACAATGTTTCCCAACCAGTGTGCCTCCAGTTGTTGCAAAACCACTACTCCAAAACATTCTCAGGCATGCTGGAAGTAGTAGTTCGGCAACATCTTTAGAGCCAGATGTTGCCAGCATGCTTGGAGTTGTAGTTTGCAACATCTGGAGGACTACAGTTTGCAGACCACTAATACAGTGGTTCCCAATCTGTGCCCTTCCAGATGTTGCAAAACTACAACTCCCAGTATGCCAAAACTGTCCAGGCATGCTGGGTGTTGTAGTTCTGCAACATCTGAAGGGCCAGATGTTACAGAACTACAACTCCCAGCATGCCTACACAGTAAGGGCATGCTGAGGATGTGTAGTTTTGCAACATCTGGAAGGGCACAATGGTCCCAAAACTGCGGACCTCCAGATGTTGCAAAACTGCAACTCCCAGCATGCCCAGATGCCAAGGGCTGTCTGGGCATGCTGGGAGTTGTAGTATACAGGGTCCCAATACAGCAATGCATGTCGCTTTACGGCGACGTGCATTGCTGTAAAGAGCCCGACCGCGGCTGAAGATCTACTCCCCTGTCGCCGCCGCCATCTTCATCGCCGGGATACGGGTCTTCAGGGACGAGGTAAGTACCGGGGCCGGTCCCCAGCACTCCCCCGTCCCCCACCGCGTCCTCCGGTCTTCCTCCCGTCCTCTCCGGACTTCCAGGGGCCAAGCAGTGCGGGAGGAAGTAACCGCCCCCCCCCCTGCGATTGGTCGGTTAACTAACCGAAGAATCGCAGGGGATCAGAGGAGGTGGCAGGCTTGCCACCTCGCTCCTATACTCCAGCATGGTCCTGGCTGTCTGTGACAGCCGGGATAATACAAAATTACCGGGCGGTCGGGTCCTAGAGACCCGATCAGCCCGGTATCGGTGCAGATCGCAGGGGCGATTTCCCTTGCAATTTGCGGCGATCGCCAACATGGGGGGCCTACATGGCCCCCCTCGGCGTTTGCCCTGGATCCCTGCCGAAGGATTTCAGCAGGGATTCGTTTCCGATCTCCGCCGGGTGAGCGGCAGAGACCAGGAAAAGACCATGACGTATGCATACGTCATGGGTCCTTAAGACCCAGGGTGTGATGACGTATGCATACGTCATGGGTCCTTAAGGGGTTAAAGGGGTATTCCGGTGAAAACCTTTTTTCTTTTAAATCAACTGGTGGCAGAAAATTACTTCTATTAAAAAATTGTAATCCTTCCAGTACTTATTAGCATCTGATTGCTACAGAGGAAATTCCTTTCTTTTTGGAACACTAATGACATCACGAGCACAGTGCTCTCTGCTGACATCTCTGTCCATTTTAGCAACCATGCATAGCAGATGTATGCTAAGGGCAGCATGGGTTCAAATCCCACTAAGGACAACAATAAATAAAGCATTATTATTATTATAACGTCAGCAGAGAGAACTGTGCTCGTGATGTCATCAGAGAGCATTCCAAAAAGAAAAGAATTTCCTCTGTAGTATTCAGCAGCTAATAAGTACAGGAAGGATTAAGATTTTTTAATAGAAGTAATTTACAAACATGTTTAACTTTCTGCCACCAGTTGATTTAAAAGAAAGAAGGTTTTCACCGGAGTACCCCTTTAACAATCAGGCATAAAAGAAAAACACTAAATAAATCCTGCTTGCTCAGGTCTGATTATATTGTCCAGCTTACTACCAACCGCCCAACATAACTGGTAGACATGAGCAAACTTACAGTAAATTTGATTTGTCACGAACTTCTCAGCTCGGCAGTTGCTGACTTATCCTGCATAAATTAGTTCAGCTTTCAGGTGCTCCGGTGGGCTGGAAAAGGTGGATACAGTCCTAGGAGACTCTTTCCTAGGAATGTATCCACCTTTTCCAGCCCACCGGAGCACTTGAAAGCTGAACTAATTTATGCAGGATAAGTCATCAATTGCCGAGCCGAGAAGTTTGTGACGAATCAAATTTACTGTAAGTTCGCTCATCTCTATCAGTTATGTTGGGCGGTTGGTAGTAAGCTGGACAATATAGTCAGACCTGGGCAAGCAGGATTTATTTAGTCTTTTTCTTTTATGCCTGATTTTTAACGGGGTACTCCAGTGAAAACCTTCTTTCTTTTAAATCAACTGGTGGCAGAAAGTTAAACATGTTTGTAAATTACTTCTATTAAAAAATCTTAATCCTTCCTGTACTTATTAGCTGCTGAATACTACAGAGGAAATTCTTTTCTTTTTGGAATGCTCTCTGATGACATCACGAGCTCATCTCTAATAACTGGCAATAAAACCTCAGGAATTAATTCTTATCAATGGTGTACAGCCTCACTTGCAGACTGACTCTCTAGTGTTAACCCCTTACCGACATAGAGGGATATTTATCAAAATCTGTGCAGAGGAAAACTTGCCCAGTTGCCTATAGCAACCAATCAGATTGCTTCTTTCATTTTTCACAGGCCTTCATAAAAATGAAAGAAGCAAGCTGATTGGTTGCTATGGGCAACTGGGCAAGTTTTCCTCTGCACAGGTTTTGATAAATCTCCCCCATAGGGCGTAAATATATGTTCTGATTTCTTGGTACTTAACGGGGTACTCCGCTGCAAACATCAGGATAAAGGATAGGGGATAAGATGTTAGATTGCGCCGCTGGGGACCCCCGTGATCTTTGCTGTAGCACCCCAGTCAATCAGTGCATGGAGCGAACTCTGCCCCGTGCCCGATGACTGGCAATGCCAGCGGCCACGCCCTCTCCATTCACATCTAAGGAAGGAGGCGTGATGGATATGTACTAGTCATCACGCCCCCTCCCATAGACATGAATGGAGGGGGCGTGGTGTGACATCACGAATGCTCTTGTACATGGATGCATATTTTTTGTCCCCACAATGGCGTTTTCTAATACAGTTAGCTTGACCATAGCAATTTGTGCAATATTTCTATGACGCAGTATAGCTCTCACCTAGTCTGTCCATACACGAAATTTATAGCCAGACACTTACCCTATGATACCATAGTCTGGCCCACTGTAGTCAGCTGATTTGACGGTCACATTGGGAGTTGTATTTTTGCAACAGCTGGAGGCATCCTGGTTGGGAAACACCAATCTAAGCTTTTGATGCTGCTTTGTTCACATTGGTGAGTCATGACATGATACCTGAGACAATAGAACAAGAATGGTGGGGCTAGGTGAGCCCAAAATGCCCAAACCTTCTCAGGAGTGACTCTTTTCTTAGACCCTTCCACTCGCACATTTATGACATATCAACAAAATAGTCTTTTTTGTAAGTTCCATTATGCATGCACATCCATGTACAGATATCCATTTGGTATAATTTACTATTAATCCCCCTTTTGTCCCCCACTGTTTCATGCTCGCACCTGCGTCTAATTTGGATTCTTTAGCAGAGATTTCTCAATTTTTTTTTTTTTCGACATTTGACATGTCAGGCTGAGAAATCGTTCACATAGATGTATAATGTAAAAAAAAGCGAAAACACTCCTGAAAATGATTTCTTATAAAGCTTGGTGTCTACTGATGTGGATGGTATCTATATTGAACTCATATTGGATATAGACAAGCAATTTAAGGAGCTGTTGATGGAAGGCTGTGTGTTGAAATGTCAGGCGGAGATTTAAAGGCTAATGGTCCAACAACATGAAGAAAATATATATTTTTATGCCGGGCGGCTGAAGGGTTTGGGAGCTGGAACAGCACCACTGCGGATAGCAGCCTTTAGATCAGGCTTGGCAGAACTTAAAGGGGTACTCCACTGGAAAAAAAAATTCCATCAACTGGTGCCTGAAAGTTAAAGAGATTTGTAAATGACTTCTATTAACAAATCTTATTCCTTCCAGTACTTATCAGCTGCAGTATGCTCCACAGGAATTTCTTTTCTTTTTGAATTTCCTTTCTGTCTGTCTGTCTGACCACAGTGCTCTCTGCTGACACCTCTGTCCATGTCAGGAACTGTCCAGAGCAGGATATGTTTGCTATAGGGATAAGCTCCTATTCCGGACAGTTCCTAAAATGGACAGAGGTGTCAGCAGAGAGATTGTGGTCAGACAGAAAGGAAATTCAAAAAGAAAAAAACTTCCTGTGGAGCACACAGCAGATGATAAGTACTGGAAGGATTAAGATTTTTAAATAGAAGTAATTTACAAATCTGTTTAACTTTCTGGCACCAGTTGATTTAAAAAAATATTTTCTAGTGGAGTACCGCTGACGCCCGGTATTAACCCTTCAGATGCGGCGATCAAAGTTGACCACCACGTCTGAAGTGAAACTGAAATCAGCTCAGTCAGGCATCCTGAACAGCTTGCAGGAAACCAGGAGGATCCCTACCTGCCTCCTGCATGCCCAATAGCCAAATGACTGCTCCGTGCCTGAGATCCAGGCAGGAGCAGTCAAGCGCCGATAACACTGATCAATGCCATGCTATTGCATGGCAGTGAACAGTGTAAGAGATCTGTGTGTGCAATGTTATAGCTATAACATTGCAAAATAAAAGTGAAAAAAAGAGTTAATAAATGTGATTTAACCCCTTCCCTAATAAAAGTCAGAATCACCCCCTTTTCCCATAAAAAAACCCTATGTAAATAGGAATAAATATAAACATATGTGGTATCGCCATGTGCTAAAAATGTCCAAACTATAAAAATATATAATTAATTAAACCGCATGGTCAATGGAGTACACATAAAAAAATTCCAAAGTCCAAAATAGCGTATTTTTGGTCACTTTTTATACCATTAAAAAATTGATAAAAAGCGATCAAAAAGTCTGATCAAAACAAAAATGGTACCGATAAAAACTTCAGATAACGGCGCAAAAAATTTGCCCTCATACATCCCATATGCAGAAAAATTAAAAAGATATAGGGGTCAGAAGAGGAAATTTTTAAACGTTTACATTTTCCTGCATGTAGATATGATTTTTTTTCCAGAAGTATGACAAAACCAAACCTATATAAGTAGGGAATCATTTTAACTATACAGACCTACAGAATAATGATAAGGTGTCATTTTTACTGAAAAATTCACTGCGTAGAAACAGAAGCCCCCAAAAGTTAAAAATTTTTGTTTTTTCTTCAATTTTGTCACACAATGATTTTTTCCCATTTTGCCATGTATTTTTGGGACAAATGACTAATGTCACTGCAAAGTAGAATTTGTGGTGCAAATAATAAGCCATAATATGGATTTTTAGGTGGAAAATTGAAAGGGTTATGATTTTTTAAATGTAAGGAGGAAAAGACGAAAATGCAAAAACTGAAAAACGCTGAGTCCTTAAGGGGTTAATGGAGGAATTAATATAACCTAGTGGTCTCTAAACTGTTGCAAAACTACAACTAGTTGGCTGTCCGGCCATGCTGGGAGTTGTAGTTTGGCAACATCTAGAGGGTCACAGTTTGGAGGCCATTGTTATGAGGCTTGGTTTCCACTTGGTTTTTTTTTAACACCAAAAAAAACGCCAGCAAAAACACCAGAAAACTGCCACAGCTTTTTCCTGCATTTTGCCAGTTTTTCTGGCGTTTTTTCTGGTGTTTTTCCTGTTGTGTGGAAATAGCCAGTTTTGTCACCGGGGCAGTTTTCTCTTGTCTTGGGGAACCCTATGCGTTTTATTTTTTATTTTTATTTATTTATTTATAAAAAAGAAAAAGCATAGGGTTCCCCGTCTTTTTATTCTCAGCCAGATACCAACCAAGCAGCAACAGCCTGACGTTACCAGGGTGGGCGAGGACCATTGTCACTGGCCCTCCCCAGCCTAATAACACCAGCCTGTTACCGCCTAGGCCCAGGAGCGCCATTTTTGATGCTCCGGGCCTGTTGGTACCAGATCTTCCTGGCACCCCTGTGGCGGTGGGTACCGGGATAATAATCACTAGCTATTTTTGGGGCTAACGCTAAGCCCTGGCTTAGTAATGGATCCTGTGAATAAGACTGGCTTCCATTACTAAGCCTGAAAATTCAATTAAAAAAAAAGACGACACATTTGAAAAATTATTTTATTTAAAAAAACACTCCCCCACAGCCCTTGTTAACCATTTTACTTAAAGGAAAAAATCCAGTTCATCTGCCATAATCCATCGAGTGCCATAATCTTCTGCATACACGGATGTGAAACGAGAAGGAAAAAAAACACAAAATATTGGTTAGTACATTTTTGGCGCTGTCTGCTGGGGAGAGCGCCCATATTGCAATGTCTTCCCAAACAGGGAGCCTCCAATTGTTGCAAAACTACGACTCCTTTTAAAAAGCGTATTTTGGTCACTTTTTATACCATTAAAAATGAATAAAAAGTGATCAAAAAGTCAGATGAAAACAAAAATCATACCGATAGAAAACTTCAGATCACGGCGCAAAAAATGAGCCCTCATACCACTCTGTACGTGGAAAAATAAAAAAGTTATAGGGGTCAGAAGAGGACATTTTTAAACGTATAAATTTTCCTGCATGTAGTTATGATTTTTTCCAGAAGTACGACAAAATCAAACCTATATAAGTAGGGTATCATTTTAATAAGGTGATAAGGTGTCATTTTTACCGAAATATGCACTGTGTAGAAACGGAAGCCCCCAAAAGTTACAAAATGGCGTTTTTTTTTCGATTTTGTCGCACAATGATTTTTTTTTTCCTTTCGTCGTGAATTTTTGGGTAAAATGACTGATGTCACTGCAAAGTAGAATTGCTGAAGCAAAAAATAAGCCATAATATGGATTATTAGGTGGAAAATTGAAAGGGTTATGATTTTTAAAAGGTAAGGAGGAAAAACGAAAGTGCAAAAACGGAAAAACCCTGAGTCCTTAAGGGGTTAATAGAAGGTAATAAGTTAAAAGTTGGAGTTTACATGCGATACTGTGGTCAGTATTTTAGTCAATATTTTTTTTAGCCAAAATCAAGAATGGAGCCATGGCAGAGCAAAACTATAATAGAACGATTGGAACCTTTTTGTGTTTGGGATCCAATCCTGACTGAATACTATGTGTAAACCAAACTTTACACTACATGTTTATGTTTGTAGTCTATAAAAACACAAAGGTCTGCATAGGAGCTATAGACACAATACGGAAGGCTATTGTTGCAACGTTTTTTTTTTTTTTTGCACTGGTGCAATAAGAATGTTGGCCATACCATAAATTGAAGTTGGTTGGCTTTTCTTAGACATAATTCCATTGCTATTCTGCATACAGTCAATCTGTCCCCATCTTACATGGAACGTTTCTCAGTAATTTCTCCAGCTTCTCAGCCAAGTGATTATTCCTCACCTCTGACCATCGTTGTCACTTTGTGCGTATCTTCTCCTAGAAATATAAATAAGAGAAATAAATAGTAGAGAAATCAGTGCAGTGATCTAATATGGTGTGTATATAGCGGGCAAATACCTATCGCTCCCTAATAAACTGCAATGCTGATATAAATAGGAATAGACTGAATGGCTGATTTTCTACATTTACAGCGAGGAATGTAAAGAACAGGAATATAGAACCTTTGACAGCCTATGAAAGTTTTATTAAGCTGAAGTTTTCACATAATAACCGTGAGACACAGGACAAGAATGGTTGTATTATGTCTTGATTGTGTTCTAGCAATTGCTCTGTCAGGGAGAAAGCTATTTTAAATAAGATTTTGCTATTGAAATTTTAAAACAACAATGGTTGAAATAAAATACAGTGGGTGAAATGAGTATTGAACGTGTCACCATTTTTCTCAATAAATATATTTCCAAAAGTGCTATTGACATGAAATTTTTCACAACCCAAGTAATCCATACATACAAAGAAACCAAAACACATGAGCTCAGAAAGTAAGTAATGTGTTATATTGTGAAATGACACAGGGATTATTGAACAAGCTTACTGATATTTATTTAAGACTTTGTACAAAAGCCTTTGTTGGTAATGACAGCTTCAAGACATCTTCTGTATGGGGAACTAGTTTCATGCATTGCTCTGGTGGGATTTTGTCCCATTCTTCTACACAAATAGTCTTCAAAACTTGAAGGTCCTGTGGGCCTCTTTCACAGCGAATTTGCGCATGGAAAAAAAAGACAGAACGAACATAGCGAACATGCGAATTTCAAATTCAAATATGGACCCTGCCGCTCATTACTAATAGTAAAAAGTACTTTAATGGTCAGCTGCTGCCAAGGCAAATAGAATCACATCATGAAAAGAGGCATAGCAGCTAATGACAAGAACATGGTTTTTTTTTTTGTCTGTATAAAAATGTACAAATCATTAGTTAGCAATAAACGGGATATTGTCTACAGATTTGGTATTTGTATAATAAAGTAGTTCCACGGTGAAGCATGGTTGTGGCAGCATCATGCTGTGGGGGGGGGGGGGGTAGCATCTGGGACATAGAGATTGGTCAGTGCTGAATAAAAAAGAAAAAAGAAAAGCTGAATGGAGCAAAGTGCAGAGGTTTTCTTAATGAAATTCAGAGTCTTGGGCCAAAGGTTCACATTTTAAGACAATGACCTTTGGCTTGGCTTTGGCTAAGTTCACATTGTGGACTCTCCAGTCGGAAATATTACAGCCAAAGAATCTGTGGGCAGTCGTCGCTTACTGAATCAATTGGCGCTAGGACTGCGCAGACATTGCTATCCCAATAGACGGCAGTGTATTTTGCACGGATTGCACCAAAAGAATGAGCAGGATTATTCTTTTGGTGGCAGGATCTCAACTGAAGAAGCTCCTTTTCTGAAATACTGAAGTGTTCACCATGCAGCAGAATCTTAATGACAGCAATGGGATTCTGCTGCACCGGAATTTCCAAGCATCATTTCTAAGTGGAATTAGGTTTGGAAATTCCTCAGTATGAACTCTGCCTTAGGGACAACTGTGAAAGTTCTTGAGCCCCAACTTAAACATCTCTAGAGAGACCTTAAATGTTCCCCATCCAACCTGACAGAGCTTGAGGGGATCTGCAGAGAAGAATGGCAGAAAATCCCCAAATCGAGATGTGAAAACCTTATGGCATCATGTTCAAGAAGACTGGAGGCTGTAATTGCTACCAAAGGGGCTTCAATTAAGTACTGAGTAAAGGGTCATCTGCCCAACTAATGGATAATCCATGTATGGAAATTACACATGACCCCACACTGCAGCATGCATAGAAATAAGTGTTTGACTAGAATAGACAGGGCCAGGATTTAAGAAACAGACAGTCTTTGGGGCTTTCTTGTACAATGTTTTCCAGAGTATGCTGAGAATGGTGTGATCACGAAAAAAAACATCCAGCAAACAGGGATCCTCATAGAAAGAAGGACTGAGAGGATGATGTCAGGAATAGTATGAATGAACAGGATGTGCACAGTCAAGAAAACTGCAGCCAAGTGGAAATTCAGTCTTACTGAACAGTAGAAGAACTTTTCCTAGTCAGATGAATCCAGATCTGTCAGAATGTGACACAATCAGTATAAATCCATTAAGGTCTGAACCGTGATGTAATAGTGTAAGGAATGCTTGCTTGGCACACCCTGCCTGGATCATAGTCACATAGTAAGTATGATTGAAAAAAGACAAATTCTTTGAAACCTTCATCTCATACTGTTCTGACCAGCTCCAGGCAATTTTTATACTTAAATATGTTAATCCTGTCCCCCTCTTAGACGTTTCTACTCAAGACTAAATAAATGTAATTCGCTTAACTTAGACCCTCCATGCCCTTTAGTTTAGTTGCCGGTTATTGAACTTTTTTCAGCTCCAGTACATCCTCTCTATGAAGCAATGCCCAGAACTGAACAGTATTCTCCAGATGAGGTTGTACCCATGCTTTGTAAAGTGGCAGGACCTCTAAAACCTATTGGATAGACATTTGGGCAGGAAGACTACCTAGGGATTGTAGCTGACCAAGGTAATCCTTTCATAGCAGCTGTTTACACTGAGACTAAAGGACCTGCCACAAGGATGTATAGACACGTATTGGTTCCTGAATCCTGACAATGAGTTTTCCTTGCTTCCCTTATCTTCATAGTCTCTAAATCTTAATCCTATAGAGTATCTCTAGGATGGAAAGTAGGAGCTGTTCAGAACATGTCAGTAGCTCCACTTAGTGTGTAACAACTGCAAGAAGCAATCCTGTTCACATGGGCCAATATCCCAAATTTGTGGACAGTCCTAAAGGGACCCTTATCGTTCATTGTATGAAAGTTTCATTTTACATACATTACTACATACCAGAATACTTTTTAATTTATATATTATCAGAAGATGTTAAGCAGGCAGGGATGTGCAGTGGAAAAAATAAGCATTTCTCCAGCTTGGGTTGAGTCTAAAACCAAAATTAGGATCTGGTTAATGGAGTTAGAGGGAAAAGGGTGGTTCCAACTTCATCTTCTCCATTACTGTTATTACTAGTTGGGCTCATCTGAGAAAGCTATGTAAGAGAGGGCTGAGCTTCTCATATAAGGCTTCCAGTCTTGGACAAGCAAGTCCAACTTGTAGGAACCAGAGGAGAATCATAGAGACTGCTATGAGACAAATGTGAAGTTTGTAGTGTTGAGGACTAAGTTCAAAGCTGACAGCTAAGGGAGCTGTATATTAGTTACAGACCAAATGGCCAG
Source organism: Hyla sarda (assembly GCF_029499605.1). Lineage (NCBI taxonomy): Eukaryota > Metazoa > Chordata > Amphibia > Anura > Hylidae > Hyla > Hyla sarda. The sequence continues at coordinate 103,764,548 of NC_079194.1, read as the reverse complement.
GATTTATTTCTAAAATGCTATGTAACAGCGACCCATTTGCTGTTTGTTTCTGCACATGGAAGAATAAAACTGGCTGTGGCTATAGTGAAGGATTAAAAGATATTGAGGTGTGATGTGCCCATCTTCTCAACCCATCTGATGGTGACCCATATGAGCTGGTGACCTCCGAGACTGTCACACTAGGTCAACCAAATGTGCCGCTGATTACAGTCAGTCTGAATTTACAAATACAAAAACTGGAAATATTTTTCTCTTTAAAATTGTGAACATCAAGGCAGTTCAATCTTCAGATGTTCACTTAATGCTTTGGGGATACCGATATGAAAGTGGCATCGTGCTGAGACAAATGTATTTTTAATGTTTTACTGAGCTAAATAGCAAGTATTAATAGAAATTATATATTTTAGTCCCTATTTCTTGTATCCTAATTTTCTAAAGCATTTTCCTAAATATTTCTATTAGTTCTGTAAGTAGTTCTGTAAGTTCTGTAAGTAATATAGGAGTATCTCCCACCACATAAACAATACATGCAGTAATAATAATAGTATGCAATACCCCTGCAGGAAATCTGAATTGCATAATTTAAATGTGTAATTTGGCAGGATCAATGCCATAAGGATGGATGTACTAACACAATGGTGGAGATTCATCAGAACTTGTGCAGCGGAAAAGGCAGCCACTTGCCCATAGCAAGCAATCAGACTGCTTCTTTTATTTTTGAAAAGGCCTCTGAAAAATTAGAGAAGCAATCTGATTGGTTGCTATTGGCAACTGGTCAACTTTTCCTCTATATAGGTCTTGATGAATCTCCCCTAAATGTTCTCTTTAACTACTATGTTGTGTCTTCTTTAGGGCAAAGGAGATTACCTCTGTCACCCCCACCAGCTATAAGCCTTATTTTTCTAAATTGGATTTTTAGGGAGGTAGAATGGATTGAGCCCAGTCTGTAACAACCAAGATGGCTAAAGATCAAACACAAATGTTGACAGCACCCTATAGTGTAAAAGTGTCCTGTCATAACAAAAAATTACTTATGGCTCTCCTTTTCCCCAAACTCCCCTTCATTTTACTATTCCCCCTAATGTGGATATCGAATGTGGTATAATTTTCTTCTCTTTTATATGCGAGTCTGTTTGTATTACAAGACTGCCCTCCTACTTATTCTAGTTTTTTTCCTTCCCTTTTCTACTAACCCCACTCTCTTTACTCCCCCCCCCCCCCCCCCATTTTTTCTATCCCCTTTGTGGACATGTTTACATTATTTTACATTGCAAGACTTGCATTATTCTACTAAGACTTTGGCCATGGGGGAATCTCAGGTTTTATAGGGTTTCACTAAGAGAATAATATCTAAGCTTTATTTATACCCAATACTTCTGCTCCTAATAGTAAACCAAATCCATTCTTAAATGGGAAGAAGGGCTGAATATCCAACTCTCTAAAGAGCAGTCTAGATTAATCTCTCAGCATTCACATGGCTTTTCCGCTGTGTTCGTATACAGAAGAGCTCATATAAATAATATTCTCAGTGGTATGGGACTCCAACTCTTCTTTTATTCACATGGTATTTTATAGCCTGATCGTTGTTGGAGGCATGGGATTGAGCTAAGGACTCTCTTACATATATGGTGGTCTTGCTTGAAAAAAAGTTATTCCTGTAAATTATTCTTAATGGGGTTACTTCTTCAGATTTCAGTTCTAGTTTGATTTGCTTAATCACACATCTACATCTACTAGCCATCAGTGGCTAGACAGCTTATTCTGATACATTGGAAATCTACTAATCCCCCACACTGATTCAGCAGTGGTGCGAAAAAGTTTAAAGAATGGAGGAACTTGTTTCATGGCAAAAACAAATCCATGAACAATTTTTTATCACTTGGTCTTGATATGAAAACTAGTTTTTAATCTGAGGTACAAAATATGTTAGAGAAATAAGTTAAATTCAAGAAGACCAAAGAGTTGGTTCTATTTGGTTTTAGTCGGGGATTCCGAAAAGAGGGTGACTAGTTGATAAGACAAATCTAAAGAATGTCTAGGATGGTCGCCAAGGATTGTGAGGGTGGGCAGGTATCTTCTGGTTGGTTGCTATGTATCCAAAAGCAGTACAATTTCTGTCATATATCTGGTATATAAAGGATGCAGCCTGATATAATCAGCAGCCTGTCTGTGTATTCATTAATAGCTAGCTCTTGCCTGGCCAGTCACACCTCATACCTTAATTTGGACCCACACAGGTAACCCGTAATTGGATGATTTCCAGATCGGTCTCTTGGTTTACTTATAGAACCTTTTTATTAAATAATTTTTAAATTATAAATACTAGATGTTGGGTTCATCAATTTCTTTTCCTATCTTTTTCTTCATGCTTATTTATTTAAAGAGTCTATGTTTGTAATTTAGGCAATGGTGTAAAATAAAATAAAATAACCAGCGCTCAGGGGAATATCAATAGAATGACATGGTACATAAAAGGCATGGCTGGGACTTACTCCACATTGGGGGGATGTAAGATAAATTGACATACCCCCCTCCCGGATAGCGTGTCGAGTAGCCTTTGATCTTCAATCGGTCATGTACACAGAGAGTTGGATCTGCGGCATATTTTGTCGTTATTCAAATTGCAGCGCTCCCTTTTAAGTAATTTTTTTGTTAATCTATTATGTTTGTAATTTATTCATTATTGTGGCAATATGATTATTATTGTTATGTAACAATGATTGTTAATAATTTTAGAGATATTGGGGGGGGGGGGAACTTATCACAATTCACACAGACATGTTAAAAGTTTTGATCAATGGTGGTCTAAATGCTGAGACCACCCCTGATCAGAAAAATAAGCTCACCACGATCTCCGTCTTGCTTCTCTGGACAACCTATTATAATTGTATGGGACTTCCAAATAAGCTGGACAAAGACTTCCGTTTCTGACGTGGCCGATGTAGGATGCACCTAAGGAGAGCTCCCGCTCCCCCCGGCACGTACCTGCACTATACCAGCCCCCAGGTGCTCACCGCGTGCCTTCCTAAGGGGACTGGATCTCCCCTCATGATGATCAGAGAGATGTCCTTAATGCACCAGTAATGGAGGAGGAGGTTCAGTATGTAATCCGACATTTGCACAATGGTAAAGCGTAGAGCCCTGATGGCTATTCTGGGGAGTTTTATAAATCCCTTCTGCCCCAAATTTCTCCAATATTGGTTGATGTATTTAGAGACTCATGTCTTCCAGCACCCTATCAAAAGAAGCTTCTTTAGTGTACATTAAAGTTTTGCTGAAATCGGACAAGGACTCTACAGCAGTGTTTCCCAACCCAGTCCTCAATGCACACCAACATTCCAGGTTTTTTCAGTTACTCCATTGGAATAGAACAGGGAAAAATTAAAATCCTGGACTGTTGGTGTGCCTTGAGGACTGGGTTGGGAAACACTGCTCTACAGGTCCCGGATCGTACCGTCCTATATCTTTAACCCCTTTAGGACACAGCCCATTATGACCTTAAGGACCAGAGCATTTTTTGCACATCTGACCACTGGTAACTTTGAGCATTAATAACTCTGGGATGCCTCTCCTAATCAATCTGATTCCGAGTTTTTTTTTTTCGAGACATATTCTACTTTATGTTAGTGGTAAAATTTTATTGATACTAGCATCCTTTATTGGTGAAAAATTCCAAAATTTCATGAAAAATTAGAAAATTTAGCTTTTTTATAATTTTGAAGCTCTCTACTTGTAAAGAAAATAGACATTCCAAATAAATGTTATATTTATTCACATATACAATATGTCTACTTTATGTTGGCATCATAAAGTTGGCATGTTTTTACTTTTGGAAGACATCAGAGGGCTTCAAAGTTCTGCATCAATTTTCAAATTTTTAACAAAATTGTTTGAAATGGAAGTTGGGGGCCATGTGTGTTAACATAGCCCCCATGGTGCCAGAAGAGTGGACCCCACATGTGACCCCACTTTGAAAACGACACCCCTCACAGAATTTAATAAGGGGTGCAGTCAGCATTTACACCCCACTGATGTTTAACAGATATTTGGAACAGTTTCCAAAATGGGGTCACACGTGAGGGGGGGGGGTCATTGTTCTGGTACCATGGGGACTTTTTAAACACACGTGGCCTTCAATTCCGGACAAATTTTCTCTCCAAAAGCCCAACGGCGCTCCCTCTCTTCTGAGCATTGTAGTTCGCCCGCAGAGCACTTTACATCCACATATGGGCTATGTTCTTACTCAGAAGAAATGGGGTTAGACATTTTGGGGGCTTTTTTTTCGTATTTTCCATTGTGAAAATGAAAAATTTAGGGTAACACCAGTATTTTAGTTAAATAATTTTTTTTTTTCATTTTCCCATCCAACTTTAACGGAAATTTGTCACACACCTGTGGGGTGTTAAGGCTCACTATACCCCTTGTTATGTTCTGTGAGGAGTTTAGTTTCCAAAATGGGGTCACACGTGGGTATTTATTTTTTTAATCAGTCAGAACTACTGTAAAATCAGCCACCCCTGTGCAAATCACCAATTTAGGCCTCAAATGTACATAGTGCGCTCTCACTCCTGAGCCTTGTTGTGCGCCCGCAGAGCATTTTACGCCCACATATGGGGTATTTACGTACTCAGGAGAAATTGTATTACAAATTTTGGGGGTATTTTTTTCCTTTTACCTCTTGTGAAAATAAAAAGTATGGGGCAACACCAGCATGTTAGTGTAATTTTTTTTTTTTTTTTACACTACCAGGCTGGCGTAGACCCCAACTTTTCCTTTTCATAAGGGGTAAAAGGAGAAAAAGCCCCCCAAAATTTGTAATGCAATTGCTCCCAAGTATTGAAACACCCCATATGAGGCCCTAAACTGTTTCCTTGAAATATGACAGGACTCCGAAGTGAGAGAGTGCCATGCGCATTTGAGGACTAAATTAGGAATTGCATAGGGGTGGACATAGGGGTATTCTATGCCAGTGAATCCCAAACAAGGTGCCTCCAGCTGTTGCTAAACTCCCAGACTGCCTGGATAATCAGTGGCTGTCCGGAAATGCGGGGAGTTATTGTTTTGCAACAGTTGGAGGCTTTGTTTTGGAAACACGGCCGTACGATACATTTTTTATTTTTATTGGGGGGGGGGGGACAGTGTAAGGGGGTGTATATGTAGTGTTTTACCCTTTATTATGTGTTAGTGTAGTGTAATGTAGCGTTTTTAGGGTACATTCGCACTGGCGGGGGTTTACGATGAGTTTCCCGCTAGGAGTTTGCGCTGCAGCAGAAAATTTGACAACGCTAAACTTGAAGCAGGAAACTCACTGTAAGCCCCCGCCCGTGTGAATGTACCCTGTACATTTACATGGGGGGGCAAACCTCCAGCCGTTGCAAATCTACAACTCCCGGCATGCACTGACCGGCCGTGCATGCTAGGAGTTGTACTTTTGCAACAGCTGGAGGCACACTGGTTGGAAAACCTTGAATTAGTTTCTGTTACCTAACTCAGCATTTTCCAACCAGTGTGCTTCCAGCTGTTGCAAAACTACAACTCCCAGCATGTACTGATCACCGAAGGCCATGGTGGGAGATGTTGTTATGCAACAACTGCAGGCACACACATTTGTCAGCTGTTCGTGCATGCTGGGAGTTGTAATTTTGCAAGATTTAGAGGGCCATGGTTTAGAAAACACCACACAGTGATCTTCAAACTGTGGCCCTCCAGATGTTGCAAAACTACAAATCCCAGCATGCCCAGACAGCAAACTGCTGTGTGGGCATGCTGGGAGTTGTAGTTTTGCAACATCTGGAGGGCTACAGTTTAGAGACCACTGTATAGTGGCCCCCAAACTGTAGCCCTCCAGATGTTGCTAGACAACAACTCACCGTCTTCCGTAGTCTGCACCAGGGAGCCGCACCAGGGAGCTGCACCTCATTGCCACCTGCCGCCGCCGATAAGTGACCGCCAACAGTGACTGTTCTGCCTTGACTACTGTGGGTGGACAGAGCGGGGGGAACCGAACTTTTACCCCCCTTGCCCCGATCTGCTATTGGTCGGTCGCTTCTAACAGACCAATAGCAGGCACTCCTATCCCTTCAGGAGGATCGTGGGTGTCTTGGACAGCCCCGATTTCCCTTATTTTTCCGGGTCACCGGAGACCCATGTGACCCGGAATCACCGCAGAATCATCCCGGAATTGTCCCAGGACCTCCCCCCAGGGGTTTGCATGGGGTGCCTGCTGGCGTGTGGGGGAGAAAGAGGTCAAGCAGGAAATTGTTTTAGCTCCCCTTCTTGGTCTCTTAGCATCTTCCCTTAGCCGGTCACCTGGAATACCCTCGAGGTATTCCTTCACAGACATTTACCTTCTGGGCTTCTAAAGGCATGACCACAGTCTGTCACCTTGTAGATAGGCCCAACAAGAGGTGGCTTTTGCCACAGTCTCTATAGTCCAAATATGATTTGCCCTCTTACCACGTTTTCCTTTACTCCAATTATACTCTTTTATAAGTTACTATTTCCACCATTTACCCAGCTCTTAGACGAGTCCTTGTCAAGTTAGACCCAGCTACCATCTTCTCCTCTTGGTCAACCTGGGTGCCAGGAGATGATATTTCCAAATGTATTTTGAGCAGATGGCAAGTGGTTCGCCCATGCATTATTAATGAGCGATGGCAAATAACTTAATTAAAATGTGCCCATAAGGCTCTATATGGTTCTATGATGTCATCTCCAATGAGAGTACCCTTTATTGCATTCCATGGGAATTAATAAAACTATTTTGGTTGAAATACCACTTAAAGAAAAGTCTTTTTGAGAATGACTTTCAATGAACATTCTTATCATAATCCCCTAAACTCCCAGTTCAGACAGCTTGATGTTCACAGGTCACAGATGTTTTATCCTAACCCTGATGTCCATGTATCCAGATGGCGAACAGGATAATATTTTAGAACTTTTGGAAAATCTACCACCCAGGAGCCTGACAGAAAATAGACAGAAATGAGAAAATAATGTAATAGAATATTTTATTTGCCGCACCAGACATGATTCCTGGGAAAAAAGCCATTTTGCGCAAGACATCTTGGCTGACTTCCCTGTATTCTTCCCTGTAACAAATTCATTTGTAATTCAGAACCAAGATCCATGCAAAATGTTAGAACCATCCAAGCAAAACATTAACGAGATGCACATGGTAATACATCAATATGTATGCCTTTTATGTAAATATAATGTAAATGGTTGAGAACAAATCAGTGGTGAAAACAAATGTACATTTTCTCCCAATGAATGTTCTGGCTGGCCATAAATATAGTAGTATGGCAGCAAATTCAATGAATGGATGACCATGTAAAAGGTAGAAGTGTCAAGAGAAAAAGACACTCTTTGTTACTAGCACCACATCTGGTTAATAGAGGAGAATGCCGCAGGGTATCCACTTCCCTTTATGACATCCTTATGTTTTACTAGGACATATTGACAGGGGTTGTTGGATTTAGACAATGGGGGAAATCTACTCAAAATCATTTTGTATGTTACATTAAATTAAAGTAAGTGGAATATGTAGAGAATGGTTGGAACCCCATTGACTTCCAAAACAAAAGGCTTCTCTTTGAGCATATGTCATGTCCCGGTACAGAACATGGTTCTGTACAGTTCCTAAAGTCCTTCAGGTAGAGTCCCTCAAGTCCACAGGGCTTTCCTGCAGGATCCCCCTAGGTCATTATTATTGTATATTTCTCTTGTACATTTATCATAAGTATTGTACAGTAAATATAAGCTATGTGCAAAGGTTATTAGGATGTTTACACTGTATAGGACCTTCCTAAGGTCATGTGATAGTCATGTGATATCACATGATACCCAGAGTTCCAGAAGCACAGGTAACCCAGGCAACCAGCTATATATGGGCTTTAGTCCAGCCCCCTGATATATAAGGGGCTGTAGTCTCCACACTAGCTCTCTTTCCCTTGATTCCTGGACAAGAAGGCAAGCACAAGTCCTGTACAATTTCAGTCCAGCTAGGCTAAAGCCTACAGGTCTGCAGCCACATCTAATCTGTAATTCTTCTATGTCTACAAGTCATGTCCCTACTGTCCCTACCAAAGTCGTAACAGTAGCACAGTGGCCTGCATCATTATTGCAACTACAAGTCCAAGCAAGCCTGAGAGGTTCCCTGTGTCCTGGACACCTCTGTGGAAGTTGGATATTTGTAAGAAACGTTATATTGCCTTCTTCAGTAAAGTTCCAATTGCATCAAAACCTGCTTTGGACACTCATTTATATATATGCCATTTTGGGTTGGTTGTCGGCGGTTCCCTACACCATACAACTACATCCCAGAGTCACGAACACTAGGGGTTAACAACATCTTTCCCCCAGGGTTAATACCATCTGATCCTACCACCTACACCACTATACCCCGTGGTCCCGCCATACACCGTGGGTCACCACACATAGCTCCCTAGAATTGCCATAGAGCAAGGCACAATTTCTTTTCCTCTTTGTAAGAATTCAGAGGCATGCTTTGGGGCTTTTTAATATACCACAAATTTAGAAAGAAAGACATGGCCGCGCATCCATATATGTTTATCTATTGCTTCTAACATCAGGTACTTACTATACATACTTAACTATGCAAGCCCACTCGCCACTTCACGGTAACCTATTTCAAGTGTGTCCCTAACTTAAATGGCATAGAGCTGGACAGTGACCGCCACCACCGCAACACCAGTGCCCATAGGAGGAAAGTGTTGCAGCAGTCCCACTACTGCCAGACCAAGCTCCCTGGCTCTGGGCCATGCCATCCCACAGACACAGCACCACAGCAACAATGGCAGCCACACAGCTTCACAACAGTGTAAAGAGGTCACTAACCTCACCTTGTCATGTGCTTCCTACCAGTAGACTGTGAGAAGCTAGGTATTAACCCTTATGCAGTCTCCTACTAATAAAAAATATGAAAAATGCATACTAACAATTCCTGCAATGAGAAAGATTGAGTGATAAGCCTGTGAGTGAAGTATGCTGCCATGCGCTTCTCCTGGCTATATCTACAGTTTGTGGGGGTTTCGGCACTGTCCAAAATTTATGACATGTCAGTGTGACTTGTCAAAAATTATTTTAAACGACAGTAACACTTTCAATATAAAGAGAGAAACACACATGGTGGTACTGCCCAGTACAGTGTTCCAATTTGTAATGACCTTTTTCCAGGTTATACTGGGACATGTGTTACCTCAGTGTAATTCTCCCTTACTATAGTTACATAGTTACATAGTTAGTACGGCCGAAAAAAGACATATGTCCATCAAGTTCATTGCTGGGATTGTAGTGATTAACTCTTTACAATATCCATTACTAGGTTATGTTGGGGCTTATAGCACTTCAGTATTCCATTGTGTAAATATTCATACTACGTTATGCTGGGACTTGTAGTATGTAAGACAGAAAGAGACAGAAACCATTCACTCCTCCATGTATGACGTCTAGTGTTAATCCGCTCGCCCAGATGCTCCAGACACAACAGAAGCTGTCTAGCTCTAGTCCAGAAAGGGTAAAACAAAATATTCCCAAAGAAAGAGAAAGTCCAGCACTCAAGGAACTTAAAAATGTAACAGCTTTATTTAATATAAAAAAAAGTAAAATAACAAGGTTGACTATATATAATATAATACCACTGACGCGTTTCAGAAATAAAAACATCCTTTGTTAAGGCATATATGATACCGATAGTACGCCAAATAAACAGTGTGAAGCATTACAAAAAAGAAACATCTCTAGGAAATGTCATACCTACACACCTGTGATCAGCAACACAATTAGTTCATTATACACCTTATAGTACATAATACAGAATGTGTCACCCCATGCAGCATGATCAAAGTAATATCCATCAGAAATAATAGTGCAACGAAACAATCCTATTAATGAAAAAGCATTACATCAGAACCATTATTCATTTCTTTTGGAATACAAGTGTCAAGTTTCTCTTTCCAGAGCGCTTCTCTAGTCAAAAGCTTTCTTCTCAAGTCACCACCTCATAATGGTCTACCTACCTGTTCTATGGGTGTAACTCGCAAGGAGGATGTACTACCTACATGTTAATCCCAAAAAATATCTTGACACTGCACAGGTCTAAACAATGTCCAGAATCTGTGCACCTGTCACGTGCTCCGGAACATACTGTTTCATTATGCAAATTGTGGAGCCAAAGTACTGTAATTGACATGAGATGGATGAAAAACAATAGAATACAGAGTAGACTAACATGAAATGTAAGCTTGGATCTTATGTACTTGATGTCTAACTGTAGATTCTATAAAAGTAGTTTTTACGGATTTGTTGCCAGGTTTGAAAATTTTATTTACGATGTCATCCTGCAGCAAAATCAGAAAATGTGAATATAATATGTTTAATGGCAGGAAATTCTTTACAAAAGGGGGTAGAAAAACTATGGGTTTTTCTGAAGGCTCCATGGCCGCTAAGCTCTTTCTTCTCAATCTTCTGCCTGTGCACAAATAATGTGATCTAGGCTTAGTTCTCACTATATTTTTAGCTCTAAGGATAAGATCTATACCCCCTATCAACGAGACATCTACTTATAGGGGGAGATTTATCAAAACCTGTGTAGAGGAAGAGTGGTGCAGTTGCCCATAGCAACCAATCAGATTTCTTCTTTCATTTTAGACAGGACTCTTTAAAAATGAAATAAGGAATCTGATTGGTTGCTATGGGCAACTGCACCACTTTTCCTCTACACAGGTTTTGATAAATCTCCCCTATAGTGTCACATTCTTCATCAAATGACTGAGTTGTTGAAAAAGATCACCTCGCTCTGATAAGTTTCCCTATTGGAAAGTTTTTGATAGTTTGGCATTCATGGCCAGTTTGGCCACTATCTGCATGTAAACCCAAAATGGGTTTCGTATGTAATTTGGAGTGTATAACACCACTACTATAATCACTATTAAAGTGTACATCTAAGAAAACCATTTTGGTAGCATGTTAACAAACAGTAAACCGAAGACTATCTGTATTACTGTTTAGATAATATACAAAAGATGTATATGTAACCGAATCCATAGGTCTCTACCACACTGCCAGGATGTCATCTATATAACAACAGTACCAGGCAATGTGTCAGAGAATCAAATTGTCAGAAGTGAAGACAAACCTATCCTCCCAACAGGCCAAGAGGTTGGCCAATGAGGGCAAGAATTTGGCGCCTATTGGACAACCTCTGACCTGGAAGAGGAAAGATCCATCAAAACAAAAATAATTATGTGACAAAAGGAAACCTGTAACATCTACTATTTTCTGTTGTTACATGACCAAATGTTTGTTATATTCAGATAAATGATATTCTAAAGCGACTAAAGCTTTGTCATGTGGGATAACACTATATAGGGATGTGATGTCACAAGAAACCAGAACTTATTAGAACACTATGTCATGAATTGCAAAGTATTCAGGAATGCAAATGACTAGGAGTTGTAATAAACTATGCCACCAGTGGGACAGCTTCCAAACTGACCTTACACCTGCAGCTGAGGCATGAGACATATTGGTTCAGAAACTAAAACAATACTCTCTCATCCTACCATCAAAAAAGATAAACCCATCTCCAATACTCCGAAATTTTGCACACTTCCTGTTTACTCCATTTACAGTCCAATATGATCACAGAGCCACCCTTATCTGATGCTCTAACTATAATATTCTCATTGTTTTTCAAACTAGACAAAGCCAAGTGGTCCCGAGTGGTCATATTGGAGTTCTCTACAGTAGGGAAGATATGCTTGCTTCCAAAGAAAACAATTTCCTTCTAACCAAATCTGGACGGCAACCATACATGAGACTCTCACATTGATAGGCTAAAATTATTAATAGAGGTTGTTGATACTTTACCTGCATCAATATCGTTTGTATCAAAACTAACCTGTCCAGGACCTAGGGCGTACAGGTACGCCCTCAAACCCTGGTACTTAAGGGCCAAGGACGTACATGTATGCCCTGGTCCCATTAACAGGGTTTAAACCGTTCTAACAACATGTTAAACTCAGTGGGTCCTGGTTGCTATGGGCAGCCAGGACCCACGGCTAATGCCGGGCACCGCAGAACGGGCCGATGCCATTAACCCTTTAGATGCCGCAATCAAAGTTGATTGTGGCTCTAAAATGAAAGGGAAACTATCCCAGCAGCTCAGCTGAGTTGATCGGGATTATCACGACAAAATTGGACAACGAGAGGGTCCTCACCTGCCTCTTTGTTGTCTGTTCAGCGATCTGCTGCTCCAAGCCTGCTCAGGCTAGAGCAGCAGAGCACTGAAAACACTGATCAATGCTATGCTATGGCATAGCATTGATCAGTATATGCAGTCAACAGTCAAAAGATTATATGTTATAGTCCCCTGTGGGGGCAAAAAAAAAGTGTAAAAAAAAAAAAAGTTAATAAAAGTGAATTATCCCCTTCTCTATTAAAAGTTTAAATCACCCCCTTTCCCCATTTTTTTTAATTAAATAATGTAATAAAAAATAAAAACAATCATATGTGTACCACTGTGTGTGTAAATGTCAGAAATATATATATATATAAGGGTAGCTAAATCGCACGGTCGATGGCGTACACGTAAAAAAATACCAAAGTCCAAAATTGTGCTTTTTTAGTCACTTCATATACAATAAAAAACTAATAAAAAGCGATTAAAAAGTCTGATCAAAACAAAAATTGTACCGATAAAAATTACAGACCAAGGCACAAAAAATGAGCCCTCATATAGCCCCGTATGCAGAAAAATAAAAAAGTTATAGGGGTCAGAAGATCATAATTTTATTACCGTATTTATCGGCGTATAACACGCATTTTTTAGGGTAACATTTTTTGCCTAAAGTCTACCTGCGTGTTATACGCCGATAAGCCGCTGCAGTTCAATGATTTAAAGCGGGTGCTTTAAATCAATGAACTGCAGCGGCTTTTTCAGGTGCAGAGACCGCCACCGCTGCCAGCTTCTCTGCCCCTGCCTGTCTTGGGGTCCCTGCTGCCGCCGCTTCTCTCCCCCTGCTATCGGTGCCGTTGCCCCTTCTCTCCCCCTGTCTATCGGCGCCGCTGCCCCTTCTCTCCACCTGTCTATTGGTTCCGCTGTCCCTTCTCTCCCCCTGGCAATCGGTGCCACTGCCCTATTGCCGGCGCCGATAGCCAGGCGGAGAGAAGCAGCTCCGGCAATGGGGCAGCGGCGCCGACAGACAGGGGGAGAGAAGGGGCAGCGGCACCCATTGCCGGCGCCGCTGCCCCATTGCCTCCCCCATCCCTAGTTGTATAATTACCTGTTGCTGGGGTCGGGTCCATGCTGCTTCAGGCCTCCGGTGTGCGTCCCCTGCGTCGTTGCTATGCGCTGCACAGCGCAGCGCAATGACGAGTGATGCCCGCAATGGGGCAGCGACACATCGGCGCCGGCAATGGGGCAGCAACACCGATAGACAGGGAGAGAGAAGGGGCAGCGGCGCCGATAGGCAGGGGGAGAGAAGCGGCGGCAGCAGGGCTCTAGACCCCAGGAAAGGCAGGGGGAGAGAAGCGGGCAGCGACGGCCTCTCTCCCCCTGCCTTTCCTAGGGGCTTCTGCGGGGTAAGAAACAGTGTATCGGAGTATACACATGCACACACACGCACCCTCATTTTATCAAGGATATTTGGGTAAAAACTTTTTTTACCCAAATATCCTTGGTAAAATGAGGGTGCGTGTTATAGGCCGGTGCGTGGTATATCCCGATAAATATGGTAATTTTGGTGCATGTAGTTAGGATTTTTTTAAAGTAGTAAAATAATATAAAACCTACATAAATTGGGTATCTTTGTAACTGTATGGGCCTACAGAATAAAGATAAGGTGTCATTTTTACCAAAAATTGTACTGTGTAGAAACGGAAGCCCCCAAAAATGACAAAACTTTTTTTATTTTTCAATTTCACCCCACAAATATATTGGTTTTGATTTTGCGGCAGATTTTGTTATTAAATAATTGATGTCATTACAAAGTATAATTGGTGGCACAAAAAGCAAGCCCGTATACGAGTCTGTAGGTGCAAAATTGAAAGCGGTATGATTTTTAGAAGGAGAGGAGGAAAAAGCAAAAGTGCAAAAACAAAAATTGGCCTTGTCCTTAAGGTGAAAATGGGCTTTTTCCTTAATGGGTTAATCAAGTCTATCAAAGCAAGTTGTTCCCCAAAGGATACATGTGAAGGAATAGGTGTTTATTCTATTTCATTTAAACCTATGATGCATACAGGGAATTGTGATCGGAGATGGCATCAAAAGATTTCTGGAAAAAGATATCTCTTCATGTTTTTAAAAGCAAATGTCCCTGATGGATCTTAGGGTATAATTAATGTGCAACCAAGCCCCTTGGGGGAGGAGCACCCATAGGTAAAAAAAAGACCCTTTTGTAAAGACCCCCCACTAAAACTTTACTTTTATTGTATTTTTATAATAAAAATAGGTGAAATTCCCCATTTGAACAAAACATAGATTGGTTAAATTATCAGGCAGTGAACTGGGTATCCAGTTCACTGCCTGATAATTTTAACAATCTTTGTTTTGTTCATATGGAGAATTTCCCCTATTTTTATTATAAGAATAATACAATAAATATGAGTTTTTTTTTTTTGGGGGGGGGGGGGGGGGTCTTTACAAAAGGGTCTTTTTACCTACGGTAAAGGGGCTTGGTTGCTCATTAACTATACCCTGAGATCCATCAGGGACGTTTGCTTTTAAAAACATGAAGAGACATTTATTTAAAAAATATTAAATAAATCACTCTAATTTCTTCTATGTTCCTCTGTTGTTCTTCAGTAGGTAGATGTATGATGGTGAGAGACAATACCAGCGTGTAATACATACAAGCAGAACATATTTCCAGATATGACATACTATATACAGAGGTTGTCCAAATAAGGTTTAAACTTTTATGGAGACTGTACAGAATAACATGGGGCCACATTTATCAAAACTGCTTTTCCAACCATACCAACTAACTACGGTGCATTTTTTTTTCTTTTTTTCTTTTTTAATAATTGAGGTTTATTTAATTCACAACCATAAGGTGTAAACAAAAAACTACTTAGATCTAAATGGCAATAGTATCTTTAGTGGTAGCTATTTTTTCAGTATTGGTTGTATTTATTTTATGTTTTTTTGTAAAATGCCGATTCAGATTTAATACATATTTTAGCTAATGTAACATGAGAGGAATAAAATGGATAGGATCAGATTCTCAAAGTTTTTAGTGTCTATTCTGCAGTCAAAACAAGTTACCGGGCTAAAAACCAGAAGAGTGTTTCAAATCTCTAAAACGGTGTGACAGCGGTGCAGAAAAATTCCTAATTCCACAGAACAAAAGGAACAAAAACACACACAAAATCTGGTTCCTCCACTGTCAATATGTCTGTTTTAGACTGGAAATATAATCAAGACATTATATATAAATATATATATATATATATATATATATATATATTTATATATTTATATATATATATATATATATATATATATATATATATATATAGCAACAGGAGAATACAGCAGCACACTGCAAGCCAGGTTTTTACAATAGTTTGGATTAATAGTGCTGGCCAACTTATTCTTTGGATATATATATATATATATATATATATATATATATATATATATATATATATATAAAATGAAAAAAAGGTTTGTCAGGTTTGAATAAAACGCATTTAATTTCATCCAACCGGCACTTTGCCATTTAAACACCACTGTTATTTCCACAATTATACAAAAGGGTCAACTTGTCTTCCTATGATGGCTGCCGCTCTACCCTCATGTTATTGCAAATAATTCCAACGAAGAACAAGGCAGCGTCAGTAAAGTCCCATTGAAATGCAAAAAGGCCTGGAAATTTATTAGTTTCTGAGGCTTTGTTGAAAGTATTGTAATTTTTGAAAATTGATTTCTATTTTATGCCTGTCGTGCATTTCACAGGCTGAAAAGAAAAGACCTGGGGGGTGCGCTGTTATCAGACTGCTGAAGTTTCGGAGGGATGTTATGGGAGTTCTGCTGCATGTTTCAGAAGATGAGTATAAATATCATTTAGAGGTAATTGTGAAACCTTTAAAGGAGGCATAAACTATCAGTGCAATGAAAGTGAATGTAATAATGTTTAATAGTTGGAACCAGGTACTGGTACATATATTCTTTCCTAATATATTTTTATGTTCAGTTAGCATGTTTTTATTTTTATTTTATTCTATTTTATATTTTATTTTCTGTACATGATTGTGGCAGCAGCCATCTTGCCTGAACTGCATTCAACAGCATTCATGGACCATATGAGGCTGTAGTCTGGAGAGCTTCATTGACTTCTATAGTAGTGTGTTCTAGCCATGCTCTGTGACCAGTGCAGTGGTCAGTGTGCAGGAAAGGGGAGGAGGGGCTGTGACCATCATCTATTGTAAATGTCTTATCTTCATTCTGGTGTCACCTTTCATTAGAATCCTGCCTGTGATGATAGTCAGATGACCGCAGAAAAGGGATGTTTACAGAACAGGAAGTGTGAGCCCAATATTAGGTTTAGTGGTTGTCACATATGGGCAGGGAAAAGGTGTTGTCCTGCATCCGCTCGACAACCCCTTTCCTTTTCAATTCCAAATACAGTACTCCTATTAAAAAATCTTAATCCTTTCAATAATTATCGGCGGCTGAAGTTGAGTTTTTGTTTTCTCTCTGGCAACAGTGCTCTCTGCTGACATCTCTGCTTGTCTCTGCTTGTGTCATCAGAGAGCACTTAGACAGAAAAGAACAACTCCACTTCAGAAGCTCATAAGTACTGAAAAGATTAAGATTTTTTTAAAAGAAGTAATTTACAAATCTGTTTAACTTTCTGGAGCCAGTCGATATATATTTACAGTTTATAGTAAAAAAAAAGATGGCAACAAGCTGCTTTAGAAGAATCTAATTGAAAGATGTTCTAAAATGTATTACAGACCAGAAGACACCTGCTGAATGATGCCTCCATCAGGCTCTATATTCTATAAAATGTTTCACTGGGGAAAGACCTCTATAATACAACACTCAATG
Source organism: Hyla sarda (assembly GCF_029499605.1). Classification (NCBI taxonomy): domain Eukaryota; kingdom Metazoa; phylum Chordata; class Amphibia; order Anura; family Hylidae; genus Hyla; species Hyla sarda. The sequence continues at coordinate 103,747,471 of NC_079194.1, read as the reverse complement.
CAACATGACACATATATATATATATATATATATATATATATATATATATATATATATATATATATATATTTGGACACTGAGATGAAGTATGGTCCCATTACAGTCTATGGATAATATATATCTGGGATCTCAACAATGTAATCCATGGGCATATCAGGCCCTTTGTCCAGGTCAAAATGAACCGGAGACATGTGATCAAATCAGCCTCCATTTTGATTCTAGGGGCCATTTTAATGTGTTCATTAGATTTCTTCACAGGTGAATTTCTCCCCAGTGTTTCCTTCTAGAGAGATAAAGGGATGCATCTTGTATCACCTTCATTTTTTATGACGTGATATGGGATAGGGGGTGAGAATAATATGTGGTCTATTGCAGACAGAAGTGTATAATCTCACCACAGTATGTCTGAGATAAGACATGAAGATTGTGAGACCTTAATGTGTTTATTCTAATATAATGACTTCCAAGTGGGGGTGAGTATTAACTGATAAGATTTCTGGTAAAAAAAAAAAATGTGAAAAAAAATGTGTAGATACATTACATGTAGCTTATGTAAAGAGAACCTCTACAGTGAGATCTTTTACACCCTCCATAATTACTTTACATTCCTAGAAGCTACCTGAGGGGCGGGACCATGAGGAGTTGGGGTGAGACACATTCTGCAATTCTAATTGGCTTCATCTGATGGTAACCAGACAGCGGCTTCCCATGATTAGATGTACCCAGCCAAAGAAGTTTTTCCCAGTTTGAGAAACACTGCCTTAAAGAGGTACTCTGCTGCTCAGCATTCTGAACAAACTGTCCCGAACGCTGGAGCTGGCACAGGGAGCTTGTGACATCATAGCCCCGCCCCCTCATGATGCCACGCCATGCCCCCTCAATGCAAGTCTATGGGAGGGGGCGTGACAGCTGTCACACCCCCTCCTATAGCCTTGCATACAGGGGGCGGGATGTAATATCATGAGGGGCGGGGCTATAACATCACGAGCTCCCGGCGCTAGGTCCAGCGTTCGGAACAGTTTGTTCCAAACGCTGAGCAGCGTAGTACCCCTTTAAAGTGTTACATTGGAAGAGCATTATAGCACCATTGTGTGCTTGAGACCTATGGCTGGATATTGTACATTTATTGCACATCTATAAACGAATTCATACAGAAAATTGCAAGATACAGTTATAACTGACATAAAACCCATTGACATATAGTAAATCATAACGGGTTAAGTACTAGCTCAGCTGACCAGGGCTCATTGGATATGGGGTATTTATTATAATAACCTCCTTTATTGTATACAATGTAATAACACTTTCTAGCATTGTGCACTGTTGTGGAATACTAGCAATGCTGAGCCTCAGTCCCCGAGCCCATTATTGTAACAAGTGGCTGACTGGATGACTTGTGACTATAATGAGCTTGATTTAACATATCGTTCCATTTCGAGAAGTCATCTATATTTTGCTGCTGACAAAAGCTGAGAATCCGTCATTTTGTATTTGCACCTCTGACTTTTGACTGTCAAAAAAGTATTTTTGATGGACAGTATTATTAATCCTCATTGTCACTGACTCGTAAAATCATCAGTCATGTGTCTGAGCCATTGTATTAAATGTATTATTGGATATTTTTTACAATCCCCCTGTCTTTCTGAACACAATCAGATAGAGGAAACACATAACACAATGCCAAACGAATGCCCCTGTCTATTTATAGGAGGAAATTGCTCTGTAACGCACCATTTAATGGGGACTTATTTAATATGGTTGTAGAAATAGGAGGCTGAATTACATTGTTTCTCTGTGCTAGTTGCTTAAATGTGGTCCTGCCATAGTGACTGCCTCAGTAGTTTTATTTTTAAGAATGTTCTGTTTCTTCTTAAAGGAGAACTACGTACTGACAAAAGTTTTTCAATGTGTGATGTCCAAGTATGGGATATAGTCCCGTACAGTACTTGGGCCCTGTCAGGTTGAGTCCCTCTGTGTCCTAGGGGCTCTCCTGTAGTGTCTCCCCCATAGTAATATACTGTATATTATGTATAGCGTTATGTGTATTATGTATTATGGACCTTTAAGGACCTTTGAGTTAGTCACATGATAATGTGTCCACATGATGTGTTTGTTACCCAGAGACCACAAGCTAACCAGGTGACCTGCAGCTTGACCTAGGGGCTTCTGGCTCAGCCCCCCTTGATAAGAGGGGGAGCCATTACAATCACTCTCTTCTACCACTCTTTCTGCTGGGGTACAGTAAAGACCAGATGTCTCAGAGCTAGTGTCCAGCACATCTCGAGGCCTCAAGCCTAATCTACAGCCACATGCCAGTAAGTCAAGTCGTCTACGTTTGCTGTCACTACCTACAGTCAAGTCACATCTATAGTCAATTCTAATATAGTCAGTAGTGTTGAGCGGCATAGGCCATATTCGAATTCGCGAATATTCGCGAATATATGGACGAATATTCGTCATATTCGCGAATATTTGCATATTCGTAATAGTCTCGTTTTATTTTCGCATATGCGAATATTAGCGCATGCGAAAATTCGCATATGCGAAAATTCGCACACCAGTCTCACACAGTAGTATTAGAGCCTTCTTACACCACATAAGCTGGAAGCAGAGAGGGATGATCACTGTGATGTGTACTGTGAAAAAAAAAAAAATAAAAAAATAAAAAAATAACGAATATTCGTAATTATGAATATATAGCGCTATATTCGCGAATATTCGCGAATTCGCGAATATGTGATATTCGCGAATAAAATTCGAATTGCGAATATTCGCGAGCAACACTAATAGTCAGCGTGGCTTTCCTAAAATCTGTCAAAGTCACTACAAGTCCATGGAAGCTGCGAGGTCCTTCTGTGTTACTGGCCACCTCTCTGGGATCCTGGCCTAGCTAAAATTTTTAGCCTAAAGTGTATGTGTGTGTTATACGCCCATAAGCCGCTGCAGTTCAATGATTTAAAGCGGGCGCTTTAAATCAATGAACTGCAGCGGCTTTGCAGGTGCAGAGACCTGCCTTCGCTGCCGGCTTCTCTGCCCCTGCCTGTACTGGGGTCTAGAGCCCTGCTGCCGGCCCTTCTCTCCCCCTGGCTATCGTTGCCGCTGCCCGTTCTCTCCCCCTGGCTATCGGTGCCGCTGCCCCATTGCCGGCGCCAATATCCAGGGGAGAGAAGCGGCGCCGGCAATGGGGCAGCGGTGCCGACAGACAGGGGGAGTAAAGGGGCAGCGTCACCCATTGCCGGCACCGCTGCCCCGTTGCCTCCCCCATCCCCGGTTGTATAATTACCTGTTGCCGGTGTCGGGTCCGCGCTGCTTCAGTCCTCCGGTGTGCGTCCCCTGCGTCGTTGCTATGCGCTGTGAGACGCAATGACGTCACTCATCATTGCGCCGCACAGTGCAGCGCATAGCAACGACGCAGGGGACGCACACCGGAGGCCTGAAGCAGCGCGGACCCGACCCCGGCAACAGGTAATTATACAACCGGGGATGGGGGAGGCAATGGGGCAGCGGCACCGGCAATGGGTGCCGCTGCCCCTTCTCTCCCCATGGCTATTGGCGCCGCTGCCCCATTGCTGGCGCCGCTTCTCTCCCCTGGTTATCGGTGCCGGCAATGGGGCAGCGGCACCGATAGCCAGGGGGAGAGAACGGGCAGCGGCACCGATAGCCAAGGGGAGAGAATCGGCGGCAGCAGGGCTCTAGACCCCAGGAAAGGCAGGGGGAGAGAAGCGGGCAGCGACAGCCTCTCTCCCCCTGCCTTTCCTGGGGGCTTCTGCGGGGTCAGAAACAGTGTATCGGGGTATACAAACGCACACGCACCCTCATTTTACCAAGAATATTTGGGTAAAAAAACTTTTTTTTACCCAAATATCCTTGGTAAAATGAGGGTGCGTGTTATAGGCCGGTGCGTGGTATACCCCAATAAATACGGTATTTCCATCTGTCTACCTGAATAAAGTTACCGTTAACCCTAACCTTAGACTATTATTACAGATAGTGTTATAAAAGATAGTGTTTATAAAGTGGATTGTGTATAAACACTATCTGTTAAAACAAATCACTACGGCTTCTTACAGTGTCTCTTCACTCCATCCAGCCTCACTTTAGGAATAGAGTAACACGTCATTTGTTTATTTACAAGTATGTTCATTCAGCCTCTCTTGCATATAGCATTGCCGGGTCATGAAGTGAAGGGGCATGCTGGACCTTACAGTCATGGCTTTATATGTTTATATTCATGCATATTTTATGTATTAATGTTTATGCATTATGCCTTTTATTACTTATGGTGTGATCTTTGTTCAGTTTTTAATGTTTTATGCGGATAGTCATGGTGTAGGTGGGAGGGGTTTACTCCTCCCTCTTTGACCTGGCATCCATTTTGTTTGCCCATAAATATATTGTCTGTATTTCATTGCACATGCCAATCTCAGGAAGGAGGGTTCCACCTCCGAAACGCGTCATTGGTTCTTACTCAAATAAATATAGTGCCTGCTGGCACTTTAACCGCCATCTTGCTTTGGCTACATTTATTTTACCTTGGAAATTGGAACAGCGCCTGAGGTATGGGTCGAATTTTGCTCTTCATATCTACCTTACAACTTAGCTTTTGATGTAATTGACGTAAAAGTAAGCCTGGTGATTAGTGTCCATTAAAACTAGCATCACTATAACCTAAATGTATACGTCACTCTTATGTCAAATAACACATGTATAAGGTAATTGGTGTGGCCTACAGGATCTTTTACCATAAGTGACTGACAGTACACCATAAAATTAGTTTGTTTATTAATGAGTGATGCCAACAGGCTTAACCACCCACTGCTGGTGGGGCCTACAGGCTCTTCCACCATGGTTACTGACACCTGTTTTTTGTAGATATAATAGTGACGCAATTAAAAACACAAAAAATTGCCCCCTCTACATGTTTCGGTGTCACAACATCGTCTTCAGGAGGAAAAATTAGGCAAACCACCTGCCATGTGCAGAAAGCAAGTATTTATGGGGTACCACCTCCTTCATCATCAATCAGCGCCACATATTAGCCAATCCCTTGTAAGCATCCATAAATTGTCATGAGAACATGTCACACCTTCAAATTGTGGCCAATTATGGAATCTGACAGCATACCTCACATCCCGTTAAGTCATCCAGATGTGTCTATATATAGTCTTGCGAGGTTCATAGAACTCCGCGCATGTCCGCAGACTTAGAATTAATATGTGCATCGCATCCTACTCTGAGGCTGCGCGGCAATGCATCGGCACTCACTTTGTAATCGCGCAAGACTTATGAGATCTCGTGCATGTCCGTGGACTTCAACATAGAATCCCGAGATGCCAGTTCGTTGTCAGTTCTTATTGCGCATGCGAGAAGACTTAGAAAGAATATATGCATTGGTAACATTAGGCTGTCAAGATTTTACTACAGTCCTCACTGAGAATTCTAATATTAATTGTTTCAAAATAAAGGTTGTTTTTATTACTTAGCATGGGAATAAATGGCATATAAATTAATAATATGAGGTATCCTTGATTAGAAGTGATAGAAAATCTTATCATTGTGACTCATGGATATATGAACATATTATAATACTGTTATTAGATAGATGTTAGTATTGAATAGATATTTTTATTAAGAATGTTCAGTATTAGATTAATGTAACTAGAGATGAGTGAAGTTACAGTGATTCGATTCATCACGAGCCTCGCGGCTCGGCAGTTGCTGGCTTTAGCCTGCATAAATTAGTTCAGTTTTCAGGTGCTCCGGTGGGCTGGAAAAGGTGGAAACAGTCCTAGGAGACTCTCTCCTAAGACTGTATCCACCTTTTCCAGCCCACCGGAGCACCTGAAAGCTGAACTAATTTATGCAGGTTAAAGTCAGCAACTGCCGAAACTGCCGAGACTCTCTCCTAGGACTGTATACACCTTTTCCAGCCCTCCGGAGCACCTGAAAGCTGAACTACCGTATTTATCGGGGTATACTACGCACCGGCCTATAACACACACCCTCATTTTACCAAGGATATTTGGGTAAAAAAAGTTTTTTACCCAAATATCCATGGTAAAAGGAGGGTCCGTGTGTGCTCGTGTATACCCCGATACACCCCCAGGAAAGGCAGGGGGAGAGAGGCCGTCGCTGCCCGCTTCTCTCCCCCTGCCTTTCCTGAGGTCTAGAGCCCTGCTGCCGGCCCTTCTCTCCCCCAGGCTATCGGCGCCGCTGCCCGTTCTGTCCCCCTGACTATCGGTGCCGGCGCCGATAGCCATTGCCGGCGCCGATAGCCAGGGGGAGAGAAGCGGCGCCGACAGCCAGGGGGAGAGAAGGGGCAGCGGCACCCATTGCCGGCGCCGCTGCCCCGTTGCCTCCCCCCATCCCCGGTGGCATAATTACCTGTTGCCGGGGTCTGGTCCGCGCTGCTGCAGGCCTCCGGCGTGCATCCCCTGTGTCTAGCTATGCACGGCGCGGCGCACTGACGTCATGCGCCGAGCAGCGCATAGCAACGACGCAGGGGACGCACGCCGGAGGCCTGCAGCAGCGCGGACCCGACCCCGGCAACAGGTAATTATGCCACCGGGGATGGGGGGAGGCAACGGGGCAGCGGCGCCGGCAATGGGTGCCGCTGCCCCTTCTCTCCCCTTGGCTGTCGGCGCCGCTTCTCTCCCCCTGGCTATCGGCGCCGGCAATGAGGCGCCGGCACCGATAGTCAGGGGGACAGAACGGGCAGCGGTGCCGATAGCCAGGGGGAGAGAAGGGCCAGCAGCAGGGCTCTAGACCCCAGGAAAGGCAGGGGGAGAGAAGCGGCAGCGACGGCCTCTCCCCCCTGCCTTTCCTGGGGGTGTATCGGCGTATAACACGCACATAGACTTTAGGCTAAAAATTTTAGCCTAAAAAGTGCGTGTTATACGCCGATAAATACGGTAATTCATGCAGGCTAAAGTCAGCAACTACGGAGCCGAGAAGTTCGTGACAAATCGAATCACTGTAACTTCCCTCATCTCTAAATGTAATGCTGCTGGATGTGGATCCTCTAACCTGTTTGGCAGATGACACGGTCCGTATCAGGGAGTGGAGTCTAAGGTGCCGCTGGTCTTCACCAGAGCCCGCCACAAGGTAGGATGGGCTTGCTGCGGCAGGCAGCACCCAGGTCGCTACCCCCGATACGACTTGACCAAACAGGTAACTGGGCAAGACGAGGTACAGAAGGATGAGACAAAGTCAAATAACATAGCGGAAGGGTCAAAATACATGGGCAAGGCCAACAGACAATTGGGAATGCTTAATCTCAGGGTAGGGGCACTGAAGATCTGGCAGGGAGGAAAGGGGGGAGCTGCCTTATATAATTTTGGCAGAAGGACCAGGCACCAATCAGGGGTGCACTGGCCCTTTAAATTTCATGAAGCCGACACGCGTGCCCCCACCTCCTAGAGCACGCGTGCCGGCTTCATGAAATTTAAAGGCCAGAGAAGCAGAGGCCAGAGCGGAGACAGGTGAGAAGCCTGTCGCGATTCGCATGCGGGTGCTTCCCATGATGTGAACCACGGCTTGGATGGAAGAGCGAGGAGGTGAGCGCTCACTGTAACAGTACCTCCCCTTGGAACTCCGGACCAGAGCACTCACCGTAACAGTATCTCCCATTTTGGTCTTCCCCTCTTTTTGGAGGACAAGAATTTTTGAATGAGCTCACAGTCTAAGATGTTGTCCTGCGGCTCCCAAGACCTTTCCTCCTACCCAAATCCTTCCCAATCCACAAGGAAAAAACTTTTCCTCTGATAAACTTGGAGTAAAAAATGTCCTTGACGATATAAACATCAGAGGTACCTGAGATGGGAGTAGGAGAATTTTTTTTTTTTTAGAAAAGCGGTTATGGATGACAGGTTTCAAGAGAGAGACATGAAAAGAATTCGGAATCTGGAGAGAAGATGGCAGATGGAGAGAATAGGCCACGGAATTTAAACATTTCTTGATCTTGTAGGGACCCAAATAGCGAGGGCCCAGTTTATAACTGGGTACCTTAAAGCGGATATATTTGGATGACAACCAGACTCTGTCTCCAGGAGAGAATTTGGGAGGAGAACACCTTTTCTTGTCTGCTTGAGACTTCATACGAGACGTGGCAAATAACAGAGAGTGATGAGTCTTCTGACAGATGGAGGAGAAATTCCACACTTGTTCATCAACCATGGGAACTCCGAAAGAAGAAGACAAGGGAAGAGGAGGACGAGAATGAAGTCCATAGACCTCAAAGAAAGGTGAAGTCCCAGTGGATTCAGAATCCCTATGATTGTACGAAAATTCGGCCCAGGGAAGTAAATTTGCCCAGTTGTCTTGACGAGCAGCAACGAAATGGCGAAGATAGTCTCCCAAGACCTGGTTCACCCTTTCCACCTGTCCAATGGATTGTGGGTGATAAGCTCATAAAAAATCCAACTTAACTTGGAGACGAGAGCAGAGGGCCCGCCAAAACTTAGAGATGAACTGGACTCCACAGTCGGATACAATATGAGATGACAATCAATGTAAGCGGAAGATATGGCAAAGAAAATGCTTAGCAAGCTGTGGTGCAGATGATAATCCAGGTAGAGACACAAAATTATCTATTTTAGAGAATCGGTCTACGACAACTCAGATGGCCGTTTTGCCACCAGAAGATGGAAGGTCTGTAATAAAGTCCATAGCAATATCGGTCCAGGGAAGCTCTGGAACTGGCAAAAGCTGTAGAAGACCTGCAACTTTGGAATGGGGAGTCTTGTCCTGGGCACAGATCGAACAGGAACGGACAAAATCAACGTCATCCCGTTTTAAACTAGGCCACCAATACTGTCTGGAGATGAGCTGCATGGACTTATGAATTCCGGAATGACCGGCCAGAAGAGAAGAATGACCCCAATTCAAAACTTGGAGTCTTAAACGGGGAGATACATAAGTCTTCCCAGGGGGCAGGTGCTGAAGACTTGCTGGTGCTGCAGAGATGAGAAGTTCAGGAGGAATAATATGTTGAGGGTGGGATTCCTGGTCTTGAACATCTGAGGATCTAGATAGAGCGTCAGCTCGTAAATTTTTCTCCACTGGACAGAAGTGAATGAAGAAGTCAAACCGGGAGAAGAACAGAGACCAACGTGCTTGCCGAGGGTTGAGACGAATGGCAGTCTGAAGATAGAGCAAGTTTTTGTGATCAGAATATATAGCAACCGGATGTACAGAGCCCTCCAAGAGGTGACGCCATTCTTCCAAAGCCAGTTTTATTGCCAAAAGCTCACGATCTCCAATGGTATAATTTTTCTCTGCAGGAGAGAAGGTGTTAGAGAAATAACTGCAGGTTACAATTCTTCCATTAGAGGACTTTTGCATTAAAATTGCACCAGCACCAACAAAAGAAGCATCGACTTCCAAAAGAAATGGCTTGCTTGGATCGGGTCTAGATAAAACCAGAGCAGAAGCGAAGGCAGACTTTAACTGTTTGAAAGCTTCTTCAGCCTCTGGAGTCCAAACCTTTGGGTTAGCAGTCTTCTTGGTGAGAGAAACGATGGGGGCTACCAAGGTGGAGTAATGTGGGATAAATTGTCGATAGTAATTGGCAAAGCAGAGAAAGTGCTGAATAGCTTTCAAGCCAGAAGGTCAAGGCCAGTCCAGTACCGTGGACAACTTGTATAGAAGATCACTAAAACTATCATTTGTAGACCTTGACTGGTAACAATATATCCCAGAAATGGAAGGCTGTTTTTTACAAAAGTACACTTCTCTAGTTTAACATAGAGATGATTGTCTCTGAGACGTTGTAAAACTTGGCAGAGGTGAGAGCATTGAGTCTGAATATTGGACGAGTAGATGAGAATGTCGTCCAAACAGACAACGACACCGGAGTATAGAAGATCACTAAAACTATCATTGACGAACTCCTGGAAGAGTGCTGGAGCATTACAGAGTCTGAATGGCATCACAAGATACTCAAAATGTCCATCATGAGTATTCAACACTGTCTTCCAATCGTCTCCTTCTCGAATGTGAATCAAATTCCGAGATGAAAGGAAGTGTGTAGCGGTTCTTGACAGTAATTTTATTCAAGCCACAGTAGTCGATGCAAGGTCGCAAAGATCCGTCCTTTTTTTCCAGGAAGAAGAATCCGGCTCCGGCAGGGGAGGATGAACTTTTTGATAAATCCTTTCTGAAGATTTTCTGACATGTAATTAGACATGACCTGGGTTTTGGGAACAGACAAGGGGTAAATTATACCCTGAGGAGGTGTGGTCTCGAGCAATAAGTCGATAGGACAATCGTAAAGACGATGTGGAGGTAAACCGCTTTTTTCTCACTGAAGACATCAGCAAAATCCTGAAGGAACGATGGCGGACCGGGCAGAGGAGTAGAAGGAGACACCAACTTGGACGAAAGAGTATGAAAACAGTTGTTGTGGCAGTAGGATCCCCAACAAAGTACTTCTCCAGTTTTCCAATCAAGATGCGGGGCATGCAGTTGTAACCAAGGAAGGCCAAGTAGAAGAGTGGAGGTACAATGAGGAAGTGCATAGAAGGACAATTTTTCCTTATGCAGAACTCCTACCTGCATAGATAAGGATTCTGTGCGGAATTAGACAGTACAGTAAAGATTTTCTCCGTTGACTGAAGAGACTGAATACTGGCGGAAGCTTCCCCCGGAACCAGAGTCCAGGAAGGCAAGTATGGAAATAGTCTCTTTGAAGGGTAGAGAAAGCTGGACCATCAAATTCAAGCGTGGAGAGGAGGTATTCACACCTAGGGAGGCCTCTCCCACAAACCCTAAGTGCGAGCGTTTCCCTGTGACTGTAGACGCAGAGGACAATTTCTGAAGAAATTATCTGCACTGGCGCAGTAGAGACATAGATTCTAAACTTGTCGGCGAGTTCTTTCCTGCAAGGTCAAGCGAGACCGATCCACCTGCATAGCCTACACTGCAGGAGGCAACATAGAAGGTTGCGGTGGTTGCTGGAAGACAGGTGCAAGGTGAGGAAAGTGCGGAGGTCATTCAGACTACCTTTCTTGACGTAGTTCCTCACGTTGTTCAGTGAAACGCATATCATTCCGAGATGCAAACTGTATGAGTTCATTCAGGGTAGGATGCAATTCCTGGGCAGCAAGGACATCCTTGAAATGGCTAGAAAGTCCTCTCTTGAAAGTGGCACAAATAGCTTCATTGTTCCAAGATAACTCCGATGCCAGGATACGGAATCGGATGGCATACTCGCCCATGGAGGAGTTGCCTTGAGAAAGACTCAGCAAAGCCGTCTCAGCGGAAGAAGCTCGTGCAGATCCTTCAAAGACATCTCAGAATTCAGACAGAAAAGCCTTGAGATTAGTTGTAAGTGGATCACTGTGATCCCATAGCAGGGTTGCCCAGGCCAGGGCTCTTCCCGTTAAGAGACTGACAACAAAGGCCACCTTTGCTCGTTCCGTAGGGAACTGTTCCGCCATAATTTCTATATGCATGGAGCACTGTGTCACGAAACCACGGCAAGACTTGGGATCCTCCTCATACTTCTCAGGAAGAGACAAATGGAGCTTAGACCCCCAAGACGACTGCAGGAACGAGAGGCAACACTGGAGCAGGAGGAAGCTGTGGCTGCTGTGGTTGTTGTTGAGCAGAAAGCAACTGCTGCTTCATGGTGGACAATTGGTGTAACTGTTGTGCCTCCTGGGCCAACTGCTGTGACTGGAGCGCCACGATAGAGGCGAGGTCTGGATTATCGGGCAGAGGAACCCCAGTGGGATCCATGGCCGGATCTTTCTGTAACGCTGCTGGATGTAGATCTTCTAACTTATGTGGCAGATGCCATATCGGGGAGCGGAGTCTAAGGTGCCAAGGCAGGATGGGCTTGCTGCAGCAGGCGTCACCCAGGTCGCTACTCCCGATACGACTTGACCACACAGGTAACTGGGCATGAAGAGGTACAGAAGGATGAGACAGGCGTAGTCGGACTTAGCAGAAGGTCAAGGCAGGCGGCAAAGTTGCGTAGTCAAATAACATAGCGGAAGGGTTCAAAATACACGGGCAAGGCAAACAGACAATTGGGAATGCTTAATCTCAAGCTAGGGGCACTGAAGATCTGGCTGGGAGGAAAGAGCGTAGCTGCCTTATATAATTTTGGCAGAAGGACCAGGCACCAATCAGTGGTGCACTGGCCCTTTAAATGCCATGAAGTCGGCGCGCACGCCCCCTAGGAGGCGGGGGCACGTGTGCCGGCAAGCAGGGGCCAGAGTGGAGGCAGGTGAGAAGCGGGTCGCGATTCGCATGTGGGCACCACCCACGATGCAAACCACGGCCCGGAACGGGAGAGCAGGGAGGTGAGCGCTCACGGTCGGAACGCTGGACCGGAGCGCTCACCATAATAATTAAATACATGTTATTAGTAAATAGATATTATTATTAGAGATGTTTAGTATTATCAGCCTCAACCCCAGTTCTAATACATGAAATGATGGATAGAAGGAAAAAGTGTACTAATCAACCAATTATTAATCATTTATGAGGTAATTTGTCAATCAATTAATAGTTTTATAGGAAAGCGGCAAATAAAAATCCCTCATTTTAGTCAGAGGGAGCCATATGTTTCAGTCTGTGGATCCAGCGTGCTTCTTCTTTTAGTAGAAGGGCATCAATATTTCCTCTTCTGGGGCCCAACTGTCAATTACATTAAAAGTTAAGTTGTAAGGTAGTCAGTTATTAATGGGATTCTTCCAGCCATTGACACGTTGAGCAGATCAAGACTGTCCGTAGCATTGTATTGTATGTTGAATATGGTTTCAAGTTACAATGGTCCAGAAAAGACCATTGTATGTTAAAAAATATAAGGACATTGTAAGTTGAGGGATAAACTCAGTCAAATGGTGTTTAAAGTGGACATACATATGACTCAAGCATTTACAACATCCTAATAAAAAACATTTAAGCACATAAAATATATGTCAGGAATTCGTGAATTAAGTTTATAGATTTCAACAATTTGCATTGAATTGCGAAAGCCATATATAAATCTGAGTTTAAAAACCCATTGTTTTATCATGTGGATATTGTATTCTTCCCTAATATCTATGGCACTGTGTGAGCATACTTTACTTCTGTATGCCTCTGGTTTCATTCTTCTATTGCCTCCATAAAAAAATAAAATGATGCCGTCCATTGTATCTCATATTAGGGAGAAAGTGTCGCCTATAAGCATTGTTTCTGTCATGCCTTATGGCCATATTATAGCTCCTTATAGCAGCCCTATATTTTCTACCAATGACAGAAAGCATTTAAGGGGGGAAATCCATTTCTCTATACAATACATAGTATGTGTTTCCTTAAATGTAATTGCATATTGTAGAGTATGTGACATTGATAAACTGCAGTTTAGTGACCTGTCCCATTCTAAATGTCTCCATAGGGAATGGCCGCAGGTTATGGCAGCTGTCTAATGTCTTCAGTGCTAGGCTGTCACCTTTAATATAGTTTAAAGGGGTACTCTGGTGGAAAACATTTTTGCCAGAAAGATGAACAGATTTGTAAATTCCTTCTATTAAAAACATATTTACCTTCCCAGTACTTTTTAGCAGCTGTATGCTACAGAGGAAATTATTTTCTTTCTGAATTTCTTTTTTGTCTTGTCCACAGTGCTCTCTGCTGACACCTGATGCCCGAATCAGGAACTGTCCAGAGCAGGAGAAAATCCCCATTGCAAACCTATGCTACTCTGGACAGTTCCTGACATGGGCAGAGGTGTAAGCAGAGAACACTGTGGACAAGACAAAAAAGAAATTCAAAAAGAAAAGAATTTCCTCTGTAGCATACAGCTGCTAAAATGTACTGGCAGTGTAAAGATTTTTTAATAGAAGTAATTTACAAATCTGTTTAACATTCTGGCACCAGTTGATTTAAAAAAAAAATGTTTTCCACCGGAGTACCCCTTTAAGGATAACATAGGGGTAACACACAATATACTCCCACTAGTGCCATCTGAAAAGTCAGGTAACACCTTATTGTAGACACGGGCTACTGGCTTTTCTCTTGCTACTGTGAAATTATTAAACTCTAGGTATATATTAAATAAAATTGTATTAGATAAATATTAGATATTAAATAAACAATTTTACAATTTTATTTAATATCGTATTTATCGGCATATAACACGCACTTTTTAGGCTAAAATTTTTAGCGGGCGCTTTAAATCAATGAACTGCAGCGGCTTTGCGGGTGCAGAGACCGCCAGCGCTGCCGGCTCCTCTGTCCCTGCCTGTCCTGGGGTCTAGAGCCCTGCTGCCGGCCCTTCTCTCCCCCTGGCTATCGGTGCCGCTGCCCGTTCTCTCCCCCTGACTATCGGTGTTGGCGCCCCATTGCCGGCGCCGATAGCCAGGGGGAGAGAAGCGGCGCCGGCAATGGGGCAGCGGTGCCGACGGACAGGTGGAGAGAAGGGGCAGAAGGGGCACCCATTGCCGGCGCCGCTGCCCCGTTGCCTCCCCCATCCCCGGTTGTATAATTACCTGTTGCCGGGGACGCGCTGCTTCAGGCCTCCGGTGTGCGTCCCATGGGTCGTTGCTATGCACTGCAGAGAAGCGGCGGCAGCAGGGCCCTAGACCCCAGGAAAGGCAGGGGGAGAGGGGCCGTCGCTGGCGGCTTCTGGGGGTGTATCGGGGTATACGCATGCACACACACACACACCCTCATTTTACCAAGGATATTTGGGTAAAAAACTTTTTTTACCCAAATATCCTTGGTAAAATGAGGATGCGTGTTATAGGCCGGTGCGTGGTATACCCCGATAAGTATAAAGCCTGATGGTCTGTATTTGTGCGAGGGGCGGAAGTAATTATCGCTCCCTGCACTCCCAGGTGGGGCTTATTGGGAACAGGTTGGGGCGTGTATATATAACTTCCCCCTCTCCTACAGGGGCGGAGCACGTGTCATTTGTGGAATCTCTGCTTCCTGTGTCTGGTGTTTGAATCTCCCACAAAAATCTTCAGAGCTGCTGCTCACGGTGCCGAGGCCTCGCTGTTCCTGAGTTTGGGGGGTGCAGGCGCGGCATTCCGGGCAGCTCCGCTGGCTGTCTTATCTGGGGATGCTGTGTCTCACTCTGATTATAAGGTCATATTGAGCAGGTATGGTTCTGGCTGGCTCTGCCCGCAGCAGTAGTGGGGGCCAGGAGCGGCAAGCAGGTGAGTTAAATCGGTGTTGGGGGTGGTGCGGCCTCAGCATCTCGTGCAGCCCGCTAGCTGCCTCATGGCGACATGTGGCCCGCCACCCGCACAGCTACAATTGTCTCTACACTTGGGACAGGTTGCGGCAGCTGCCCAGTCCTCGTTATGCGGTCCTGTCAGCTGGTCTGCAATCGTTAATCTAAAGTATAGTGTAATGCTCTGCAGAGGGTTGTTTCAATATAACGTTTGCTGTATACAGTGTGGTGCAATGCTCTGCAAAGAGTCGTTTCAATATAAATTTTGCTGTGTGCTTTGATGCTCAGCGGGGTATACGGTGCCCTTGCAGTATACGGCACAGTGTAATGCTCTGCAAAGGGTCTCGTTACAATATAACTTGTACTGTATAATGGTATAGAGCAGTGCTCTGCAGATGGTCTCGTTACAATATAGTATACATGATATACAGTTATGGCGAAATGCGCTGCAGACGGTCTTGTTACAATATAGTATACATGATATATAGTTAAGGTGCAATGCTCTGCAGATGGTCTCATTACAATATAGTATACATGATATACAGATATGGTGCAATGCTCTGCAGATGGTCTTGTTACAATATAATATATACTATATACAGTATAATGCTATACTCTGCAGATGGTCTCATTTTAAACAAACTTTATACAGTTAGTGCAATGCTCTGCAGATGGGATGGTTTCAATACAACATATTATATAGGGCATAGTGCAATGCTCTGCAGAGGGTCGTTACAGTTAGCATGTCCAGTGTGGTGCAGTGCTCTGCGAAGGGTCTCGTTGCAACACAGGGTGGCATTTACTGTTTGGTGTGGTGAAATACTCTGCAGAGGATCACGTTGCAGGGTAGCATATGCTGTGTGTGGTGATGCAGTGCTCTGTAGACTGTCTGGTTTCAATATAGTATATAGTAGGGTGCAATGCTCTGTAGAGATATAACATAGGCTACATCCAATTAAATCATAGTATACACAGTGTAATGCTCGTTATTTGCACGATCATGGTATCCATACGGTTCATACGCTTGGTTTATAATGGGCATACACACATTACTGGTACAAGGGGCACGAGTAGAGCATCTTCACGGTTTGATAACTCCATGAGTTTCTTATTGTCCGTACTCTCATGGTTAATTCATACACTTATGGCACACTGCTCTGACGCGCATAGTATGTATACAGTTTCATGTGCTAATATCATTTATATACGGTACATATACTCACTGACGATACATTCACAGCATTTATACTGTGCAAACTCGTTTATGCTGTTCACCTCATGGTTATTCTCTCACTCGCTGGTGTTTTACACGGTCCACAAACTTGGCATTTATGCTGTTCACATATTCTTGGCATGTTCACGGTCTTACGTTCTTTCTACCATGTTACGTCCATGGCAATCAAACACCTCGCAATTATCACTGGTTCATACGCTCAAAGTATCATTCGGTTCATATGTTAAAGGTATTTCATACTGGTTACGGCAGTATACTGCCTATAGCAATTATACGGTTCATATACTCATGGCAGTTATAGTGGTCACACGCTCACGGTTCTTAAGTTGTCACACGTTCACCGCATTCATACACGCAGAGTTCATACACTCATGGCAGTTATATTGGTCACACGGTTATGGTTTTGTTGTTCACACGTTCATCGCATTCAAACAAGCAGGGTTCATACGCTCATGGCAGTTATATTGGTTACACGGTCATTGTTTTGTTGTTCACACGTTCACCGCATTCATACACGCAGGTTTCATACGCTCATGGCAGTTATATTGGTCACACGGTTATGGTTTTGTTGTTCACACGTTCATCGCATTCATACACGCAGGGTTCATATGCTCATGGCAGTTATATTGGTTACACGGTCATGGGTTTTGTTGTTCATATGTTCACCGCATTCATACACGCAGGTTTCATACGGTTCTCACACATAGTGTCATGCTGTTTCGTGCAGTTGTGGCCACGCGCTCATAGCATGTTCACAGCATTATACTGCTCATAGTACTCATACCTCATAGCGTCATACCACATATTAATTCATAGCACATATGCTCGACAGTTATACTGCACATGTACTTGTAGCGTTTATACTGCACATACACATGGCCTACATCAGGCACATACGCTCTTAGCATTGATACCGCAAGTATACTCATAGCATTATACTGCTCAGAGTATCATACCACTATACACTCATAGCATTTATACCACATATACGCTCATTGTATTCATACCACAGACATGTTCATGTCATGTATATTGCACATATAATTGTAGCAATACACTACACGGACATTCGTAGCATTCATTCTGTACATACGATGGTAGTAATTATGCTGACACGTTGTGGTACTTATTCTGCGTACATGTAGCATTCATTCTGTTATGTTCTCTGCACTAACATCCATAGCGTTTACTGTACATGGGTAATGGTATTTATTCTGCATGTTCATCCATAGCGTCTACACTACACACATGCTCCCGTAGCTTTTACTGTACGTATGTTTATAGCATTCATTCTGTGTATTCGTGCATAGTCTTTTATACGGAAAGTTCACTCAGGTTTGTCAGGATGTTGCCCTATTGCCTGACTCCTCTTCAGGTTAAGGGGTCAATGTTGGTTGCTACTGACTCGTTCAGAGCAATCGCATTGTTGTTTATTGTCATGACCTGACAAGTTCTCAGGTCAGATACAACCTCCTCTGTTGTATTTCACGACTACGTTATCAGTTAGTTATAGTACACATATTCAACTATCCGGCACAGGTACTCGTTCAAAGGGCGGTCATCATTTTAGTGGCACTAATCGGCTGTTCAATACCCGGTCATCTGACTCGTTCCTTCAGGGGTTGAATCGCGGTTGTTACTGACTCACATTCAGAGCAACCAATTTCAGGAATACTCACAATGTTAACCTGTTGCCTGACTCCTCTTCAGGTTAAGGGGTAATGTCGGTTGCTACTGACTCGTATTCAGAACAATTTTGTCGCTGGTGTATTTGTTATGACCTGACAGGTTTTCAGGTCAGATACAACCTCGTCTGTTGTATTTCTCGATTACGTTATTTCGTTATAGTACACAGATTCAACTATCTGGCATAGTTGCTCGTTACACTCATATTTTGGTTACGTTCATAGCTTTATTTTGTTGTACTGCACATGGGTAATAGTTTTTCTGCATTTCCATCCTTAGAGTCTACACTACACCTATGCTCCCGTAGCTTTACTGTACTCATGCTCATAGCTTTCATACTGCATATTCGTGCATAGTGTTTATACGGAAAGGTTATACAGCTTTGTTAGGATGTTGCCCTATTTGCCTGACTCCTTCAGCTTAAGGAGTTAATGTCGGTTGCTACCGACAAATTTTCAGAGCAATTACATTGTGGTTTATTGTCATGACCTGAGACATTCTCAGGACAGATACAGCCTCCTCCGTGGTATTTCATGACCACGTTATCAGTTACTTATAGTAGACATATTAAACTATCCGGCATAGTTGCACGTTGTCTTTTATCTTTTTAGATATATGTTTACACTTTATTTTCTAGGCATGTATGCGGTACTCATAATGGTGTTAGAGCATAAATTCATAACGTTCCTTACGTTTTCACGGTACTTACGCTCCCAGCTTGTGTATGATACATGCACCAGTACACAGCATTTGTTGCATACTACCATAGTTGTATGCGGGTAGGTTGTTATGTGCATTCGTTCCTAGTGTTGAATAGCAGTTGCACCTCTGGCTGTACATATATTTACAATACACGATTACAGTATTCATATAGTGCTTATATTCATTGCAGATATATCGAGCACATATTCTTAAACCTCCTACGTCTGCAGGGGGGGATGCACCACATAAGTTATTGTTACAGACATGTCTCAGAGTAATAACATATTGAGTAGCGACTTGTAGTTGGGTATACTGTTAGCAGGTTATGCCGTACATACGGTTAACATGTTTCCTGCAGTGCACACAGGGGAGGTAGATCATTTGCTTAGGGTATTGGACACTATTGGTCATTTTTGTTACTGACACACCTTCAGAACAACACACCAGCTTCATACAGGTATCTTGTCATGAATACTCATGTTACCCTGTTGCCTGACTCCTCTTCAGGTTAAAAGGG
This sequence comes from Hyla sarda, assembly GCF_029499605.1. NCBI lineage: Eukaryota > Metazoa > Chordata > Amphibia > Anura > Hylidae > Hyla > Hyla sarda. Next base: position 103,728,160 of record NC_079194.1, on the reverse strand, counting down.
GTAATGCCAGTTGCTACTGACTCGTTTTCAGAGCAATTTTGTCGTGTGCTATATTTGTTATGACCTGACACGTTTTCAGGTCAGATACAACCTCGTCTGTTGTATTTCTCGATGACGTTATAATTTCGTTATAGTACACAGATTTAACTATCCGGCATAATTGCACGTTCTCTTTTAAGGACGGCCATCATTTAGTTGCAGATATATTGTGTATTTAATACACAGTTACATGACTCATTTCTTTAGGATCGGGGATTGAATCGTGGTTGCTGCTGTCTCATTTCAGAGCAATTGATTTGACATGGTTATGTAGGTAATCTGACACGTTTCAGATAGCATACAATCTCAAGATGGCATTTCACACTTACGTATTTGAAGGGAAAAAAAAAGTGGTTTACAAACACCTGTGACGTTTACAGGCACGATGATTTCACAATGACCTGTCATGTCTACAGGCTCAATGGTTCCGCAGGGACCTGTGACGGGTTCAGGCACGACGGTGTCACAAAGACCTGTCATGTCTACAGGCATGATGGTTCACCTAAATACTGGTCACGTATACAGGTACATTGCTCTCGCAGGGAGCTGTCATCTGCAACGGGTCATCACTTCCAAGTCCATTTGGGTCAGTACAGTGGCTAGTTAGGTATGTCTGTTGTTACAGTCTCAATCGGGTAAGGTGCCTTCTTGAACCTTGTCAGGTGACATGACCCACACGGTCTATCAGGTAGATAGGTATTTCTTGTCATTTACCTGTCAGTTTAGTTTTTGCCTCTTAAATAGCAGGGGATTGGTGCTTGTCAGACCTGCCATGAAGTTAGCCTTTCCGTGTCCATTTGAAGTAATGTCACAAGTAGGGATGATGATAGGTATAGTTCAGTTAGTATATTTGGCAGGGAAGGTTATTCTCAGGTTGATTCTTTACAGATGGACGTTACTACCACGGTTTCAAAGGTATGGTTACCACCTCTAGTAGTCACTAGTTGGTCAGGGCTACTCTTTCAGCACACTAGGTATAGTCTACAAGCTGGATGTAGGATGTTTTATTTCAGGAATTGTATTCATCCTAGCATGGTTGCTTTTTGCCCTCTATAGGCGTGCCCTCATTGCGCGGTTATGGCACAACTCAGACCGCTATGCTAGGGTAAGATCTTGTATAGGTATGTAGGCAATCTTTCCTGTCACTAGTACATGTATGGAGCCCCGATCACAAGTATAAAGCCTGATGGGCTGTATTTGTGCGAGGGGCGGAAGTAATTATCGCTCCCTGCACTTCCAGGTGGGGCTTATTGGGAACAGGTGGGGGCGTGTGTATATAACCTCCCCCTCTCCTACAGGGGCGGAGCATGTGTCATTTGTGGAACCCTCCCAACCCTCCCTTATCTTATTCCTTCACTATAGTGCATGCCCTCTATAGGCGTGCTCTCATTGCGCGGTTATGGCACAACTCAGACCGCTATGCTAGGGTAAGATCTTGTAAAGGTATGTAGGCAATCTTTCCTGTCACTAGTACACGTATGGAGCCCCGATCACAAATACGGTATATACCTAGAGCTCTTTATACCACTATATTCTTTATTCCCTTTCTGGCACGTAGGATTACGTGTAACACAGAAACCTCGGTACATATTAGCACAGTGTGAGCCCCCCAAATTCTTGTTTTCTTAAATTATTAAACTCCTTGAGACTGTTTTACATGGTCATTGCGGAAACAAAATGTTAATTTCATTTATGCTCTTTAAGGGAATGTTTTCAGCTGTATTTGCTGCTAAGAGCTGTAGACACTGTTGGATAACTGTTAGGGCAGTGTTTCCCAACCAGAATGCCTCTAGCTGTTGCAAAACTACAACTCCCAACATGCCCAAACAGTCTTTGGCTGTCCAGGCATGCTGGGAGTTGAAGTTTTGCAACAGCTAGTGGCACTTTAGTTGAAAAACACTGTGTTAGGGTATAAAAGTGCCTTAATGGTGGTTGACAAACTTCTCTGTGTTATGTTTCAGCCAAGTGTCAGGTAGGTGGAGCTGAGCTGCTCAAATGCCACAACCTGGTACGCCTCCTTGAAGATGATCTTATTATGGATAGCATAGTTCTTCCTTCTGTACCAGGGAAGAAAGTGGTCAGTCAGAAACTCCACATACTTTGCAGACGTCATCTTTACACATTCAGGGACTCTAAAGGGGCCGACCAGCTCTCTTCCTATGATTCCGCCCTGAAACATGACTCCACCACTGCCTTGCTGACGTAGCAGCCTTGTTGGAACAGGGTGGCCCTCCACCAACCATCCACTTCTCCATCCATCTGGACCATCCAGGGTTGCAAAGCACTCATCAGTGAACAGGATTGTTTGAAAATTAGTCTTTATATATTTTTCTGCCCTATGCAGCCGTTTCTGCTTGTGAGCATTGGTTAGTGGTGGCTGAATAGAAGGTTTATGCACAGTTGCAAGACTCTGGAGGACTCTACACCTTGATTTCTGTGAGACTCTAGAGGCACAAGCAGCTTCAAATATCTGTTTGCTGCTTTGTAATGGTATTTTAGCAGCTGATCCGATGCATGGATCTGGCAGAAATCTTCCTCAATGTGCCTTTATCTGCACAAACCCGTCTGTGCTCTGAATCAGGCACAAATCTCTTAATAGTGAGATGATCACGCTTAAGTTTTCGTGAAATATCTAATGTTTTCATACCTCGTCCAAGGCATTGAACTATTTCACTCCTTTCGGCAGCATAGAGATCCTTTTTCTTCCCCATATTGCTTGAACAGGGTGTACACACAATACAACGACACACAGAGTGATTGAAAGAGAATGTGCTTTCTTACACCCAGGTCCATATGCAAAAAAGTGCACACAGTTGCCCCCTTCAGAAAGAAAAAGGGTGTGCAGGAGTATTGGTCGATCTATCCCATTAGACAACCAGGGTCCATTTAAATGTCCCTTTAGATGGCACTGTCAAAGGTGATCTTAAGAGCCAGCCGTGGCAATCACCACATGCCGCATATTAGCGGTGACCCTCAGCTACAGCAATCAGTCAGGAGCCAGCACCATACACCCTTAAAGGAGTAGTCCAGTGGTGACCCAGTGGTGAACAACTTATCCCCTATCCTAAGGATAGGGGATAAGTTTGAGATCGCGGGGGTCCGACCACTGGGGCCCCCTGCGATCTCCTGTACGGAGCCCCGACAGCCCGCGGGAAGGGGGCGTGTTGACCTCCGCACGAGGCGGCGGCTGACACGCCCCCTCAATACAACTCTATGGCAGAGCCAAAGCGCTGCCTTCGGCAATCTCCGGCTCTGCCATAGAGATGTATTGAGGGGGCGTGGCGGCCGCCGCTATCTGGCCGGAGAGCCTGGCCCCCGTACAGAGAGATCTCACGGGGCCCCAGCGGTCGGACCCCCTGCGATCTCAAACTTATCCCCTATCCTTAGGATAGGGGATACGTTTTTCACCACTGGACTACCCCTTTAAAGCCATAATTAACTCATCTCCTATCCACAGGATAGGGGATAAGTAGCTGATCGTGGGGGGTCCGACTGCTGGGACCCCCGGCAATCTCCGGAATAGGACCCAGCTCTGAGTGAGGAGTGCGTCTGAGAGTCCAGTGCTCCCATAGAAATGAATAGAGCATGTGCCGTCTAGCAGTAGACAACACGTACTCCTCACTAAGCTACACGGGGTCTCAATCCAGAGATTGTGGGTGGGTCCCAGTGGTTGGACCCCTGTGATCAGCTACTTATCCCCTATCCTGTATGCGATGTCCCAGTACTGATATGGTCCCGTACAGTACTTAGGCTCTCCTGCAGCGTCTCCCCCATAGTGTTATATGTATTATGTATAAAGGACCTTTGAGGACCTTTGAGTTAGTCACATGATAATGTGGTCACATGTTCAATTCACATGTTTTGTTACCCAGAGAGCACCAGCTAACCAGGTGACTTGCAGCTTGGCCTATGGGCTCCTTGCTCAGCCCCCCCCCCCTTTATAAAAAAGGGAGGTACTACAATCACTCTCTTGTGATTCATTCTCTGCTGAGGTCAAGTTCAGTCCAGATGTCTCAGAGCCAGTGTCCAGCACACTTGGAGTCCTCAAGCCTAACCTACAGCCACACGTCAATAAGTCAAGTCATCTGTCTGCTGTCGCTATCTTCAGTCAATTCAAGTCTATTATAGTTAGCGTGGCTGGCCTAAAGTCTGTCAGAGTCACTGCAAGTCCCAGCAAGCTGCGAGGTCCCCTGTGTTACTGGTCATCTCTCTGGGATCCTGGCCTAGCTGTAAAGACTGTACCATCTGTCTACCTCAGTAAAGCTACTGTTAACCCTGACCTGGCCTTGGACTCTTATTTGCCCTGCCTAACTAGGACTAGTGGTACTATCATTCGGATGGTTATCGGGAAAACCACACCCTGGCGTCACAAACATTTATGGGTTAACACCATCTGTCCCTGGGCTACATCTGCCCCATACACCTCACCTTCACACCCCGTGGCTCACCACATGTTGATATGGGATAAGTTAATTATGGCTGCAGTACCCTTTTAAAGGCACAATGACATGTATATACATCATTGATCTTAAGGCGTTAAGAGAGTTGTCCAGGATTAGAAAAACAGTGCTGATTTTTTAATAGCACACCACACCCATCCTCAGGTTGTATGTGGCATTGCTGCTTAGTTTTATTGAAGTGAATTGAGCCAACTTGTAATACCACACACAACCTGAAGACAGGTGTGGTTCTGTTTCGGAAGAAATAAGCTGTTTTTTTTTTCCTGGATAACTCCAGGGAAGGAAAAGTATGCACAATTTCTTGGGTTTTGCCCTAAGGCCCAATAGTCCTGTAGGCCTCATTAAAAAACATGCAAAGTCTTTGTAGATATATTCAAATCCAAGAGCCCAGTGATTCTAACTAAGCCTCCGTGCCTCCTGGTGAAGTGTCTTTTGTTATGTGTGTTCTCTTTTTTAAAATTTTTATTAAACACAACATATGAACAAAAGACGAGAGAATTGAATAACACAAAATATGTTGTAGTATTTTCAAAAAGGAGTCATCCTTGAGCGTCGTGTGGTGCACATATATCAAAATGTATCCATGCTAAGACACAAACAGCAGAATTTTAATTATCGCCGCTCCTTAGAGCTCGGTTTCAGACTCCCAGGGAGGATGGTACTCAGACCCATATCACACTCGTAAAGTCTTCAAATCTAATTCTCTTTCATACCAAGGTTTTTGTTCAGAAATTCCCAGAGCATTCAATGACTCACATAAAAATGGAACATTAGTTTTAACATTTCAAGTATTACCAAGACGGAAAGATTGCATCCGGTAATTAGAAAGTTATTCTTCTGTTGGGAATTTTGGCAGTAATTGCAGGTGCATAAATTACAAATCATTTTGTCATTTAAATCGCTTACCAATAAAGTCACACTAGTGTAATGTGCACAGAACCTTTATTTGTTGTGCCATATCTTATTGTTAATTGTTTTAGGTTTGTCGAAAACTTTATAATGTATTCATGAGACGGTAGGGTGGTAAACAATATGTGATTTATATATATGACTACTATCTCCAAGATACCTAAAATCAATCTATCTATCTTAAAAGAGAAAGACCAGGTTGAGCTGGTTGAAACGTCGCTTTTGTAAAGACACTTGTTTTTTTTTTACTATGGAATAAATTACACCATTTATATCTATTGTGTGCTGCGGAGAGATCCTTGTTTGTTGTTATCTATCTAATATAGTGGTCTCAAACTGTGGCCCTTCAGATGGGATATGGTATTCCACTCACTTGTTAGAATCACAGTCCAACGCCTGGGAGGAGTAGCCTTGTCAGAGATGCACGGAGGAATGCTCCTGGGTGAGTGACGTCACCTTCAGACCGGAAGCATGCAAAATTCTCATTCAAATATATACATTTAAAAACCTTATATTTAGCATAATAGTAGGCCGACCAGAAAAATTCATTGTAAGCATAAACAACAGTAAAAAAGTATGACAGAATCTTGTATGTATGTATGTATTCATATATTGAATGTAGAGATGAGCAAATTTTTGAAAAATTTGATTTGGCCGATTCGCAGAATTTTCCCAAAAAATTTGTTTTAAGTCTGAATTTATTTGCGGTGAATCGCTATTAAAAAACAGCTTTTTCTGGCCAACAAACAGCCTCAATAAGGGTGTAGAACATTTTGCCTTGCTGTAACATGCATAGGGTGTGTGCTGGGTGAAATAATACTGTTACACAGTATGACATACAGACAGTAGCGTCGCAGAGTCTGGAGGTGGCATCAGTATGAGAAGAACATATAGTGGCTAAACGACACAGCCTGGAGGTGGCGGCAGCATGAGGAGAACTTATAGTGGTTGAATGACACAGCCTGGAATTGGCGGCAGCATGAGGAGACCACATAATGGCATAATGACACAGCCTGGAGTTGGCGGCATCATATAGTGGTTGAATGACACAGCCTGGAGTTTGCAGCAGCATGAGGAGAACATATAGTGGCTGAATGACACAACCTGGAGGAGGTGGCATCATATAGTGGCGGAATGAGACAGCCTGGAGTTGGCGGCAGCATGAGCAGACCATATAGTGGCTGAATGACACAGCATGGAGGTGGTGGCTGCATGAGGAGACCACATAGTGGCTGAATGACACAGCCTGGAGTTTGCGGCAGGATGAGGAGAACATATAGTGGCTGAATGACACAGCCTTGAGGTGGCAGCAGCCTGAGGGGACCATATAGCGGCTGAATGACACAGCGTGGAGGTGATGGCAGCATAAGACCATAAAGTGGCTGAATGACACAGCCTGGAGTTGGCGGCAGCATGAGGAGAACATATAGTGGCTGAATGACACAGCCTGGAGTTGGCGGCAGCATGAGGAGACCACATAGTGGCTAAATGACACAGCAGGGAGGTTGCGGCCGCATGAGGATAACATACAGTGGCTGAATGATACAGCCTGGATATGGCAGAAGCTTGAGGAGACATATGGTGGCAGAATGACACAGCGTAGAGGTGGCAGCAGCATGAGGAGGCCATATAGTGGCTGAATGACACAGCGTGGAGATGGTGGCGGCATGAGGAGACCACATAGTGGCTGAATGACACAGCCTGGAGTTGGCGGCAGCATAAAGTGGTTGAATGACACAGACTGGAGTGTGCGGCAGCATGAAGAGAACATATAGTGGCTGAATGACACAGCCTGGAGTTATCGGCAGCATGATAAGACCACATAGTGGCTGAATGCCACAGACTGGAGTTGGCGACAACATATAGTGGCTGAATGACACAGCCTGGAGTTTGCGGCAGCATGAGGAGAACATATAGTGGCTGAACGACACAGCCTGGAGGTGGCGGCAACATGAGGGGAACATATAGTAACTGAATGACACAGCCTGAAGGTGGCAGCAGCTTGAGGAGAAAATATAGTGTCAGTATAAGACAGCTTGGAGCTGGCATCAGCATGAGGAGAACATATGGTGGCAGAATTAGACAGCCTGGAGGTGGCAGCAGCAGTATCAGGAGTCCTGAAAATGACCCGGTGACAGAGTGGTGTGGTGGATGGTAATACCAGTACCCGGTGATGAAGGTGGTTGAAAAAAGGAGAACTTGGCATCAGATGTGTGGCATCAGGCGGGGTGGCAGGATCAGAATAGTAGCTGAGGCAGGTAGGAAGAAGAAAACGGTCTCTTTTGTAAAAGTTTTAGTGTGCAAAAGTAAGTATTGAGGATATGTATTACGTAAAACTTAACTTTTAATAAAATACTTAGGATAAAATATATGGACACAATTTTTTTTTTTTAATCAAACAAAAGGAAAGGTGTGCAAAATACACCATGTGCCACCTACACCACCAAGTATTGATGTGATGCAAAGACCTCTAAGGTGGAAGGGAACAACGTATGGTCCATTGTAACCGGTGGGGGTAAAAACTTCCTATGTAAGGCCCTACTCTGGCATTATAAATTTCCCTTCTGCAAGTGTTACTCGCCCTAAAAAGGGTAGCCCCACACAGTAAACTCTCTCTATTTCTACCTGAAAACCCTGGGAAATGGCAGTGTTTGTAGGGGGAAATAGGGAGTGGTTCCTGTGTGGGGGCTGCCCTTTTTAGGGCGAGTAACATTTGCCAAGAAGGGAATTAATAATGTGAGAGTAGGGCCTTACAGGGGAATTTTTTACCCCCACTGGTTACAATGGACCATACGTTGTTCCCTTCCACCTTTTAGAGGTCTTTGCATCACATCAATACTTGGTGGTGTAGGTGTCACATGGTGTTTTTTGCAAACCTTTCCTTTTGTTTGATTTAAAAAAATTTGGGGGCACATATATTTTATCCAAAGAAAAGTTAAAGGGGTATTTCAGGAAAACTTTTTTTATATATATATATATATATATATATATATATATATATATATATCAACTGGCTCCAGAAAGTTAAAAAGATTTGTAAATTACTTCTATTAAAAAATCTTAATCCTTTCAATAATTATCAGCTGCTGAAGTTGAGTTGTTGTTTTCTGTCTGGCAACAGTGCTCCCTGCTGACATCTCTGCTTGTCTCGGGAACTGCACAGAATAGAATAGGTTTGCTATGGGGATTTGCTTCTAAACTGGGCGGTTCCCGAGACACGTGTCATCAGAGAGCACTTAGACAGAAAAGAACAACTCAACTTCAGAAGCTTATAAGTACTGAAAGGATGAAGATTTTTTTAATAGAAGTAATTTACAAATCTGAAAAAAATAGAATATTAGTCCTCAGCTCAATATCAGAAAAAAGATTAATGGAGGATGTCTGGTATCAATAATAGAGAAAAAACACAATTAGTGTATAAATGGTATTTAATAAATATTAAATAGTGCGTTCCCGCAGGGCCCTACGGTAGCGCACAATTGGTTAAAAAAGAGAAATATAAAATACAACAAGTAGTTACACTACAGAGCGAGTGTATCTATTAAGGCTGACAGCCGTATAATGATACACTGGATGATACACTGGGTGATGGTATATTAAAGTGTTACTCTGATCAGAATAATAATAGATTCAGTGTGCACAAAAAAAAAAAAAAAAAAAAAAAAAAAAAAAAATAATAATAAAACGTTCCTCCTGGAAAGAAAAATGGTTTGATAGAAAAAAATGGATGATACAAGAAAAATAAGTCCTGAAAAATAGGTCCTGAAAGTGAAAAGTAGCAGTCCTGTAAATGATGGAGTTATGACCTGTAGGATGGATCCTATAATTGGCCTAAAGTAATGTCCTGCAAAAAATAATGTCCTGCAAAGAAACATATACTGTATATGGTGATACCCTAAGAATTGTTTGAATAGTGGATATTGCAATTGAATCGCTGTTGCCGGTTTCTCCACTCCACAGCCTACAAATAGAAATAAAGTCACTGGCACGATTGTGCCACTCACCGCACCGCTGATGGACAGATGGATGATGAACGAATAAGCTCTAGCCGGGGCGGCGTGATGGTCGCGGGATAGATAGCCGTTCTCACCGGCGAGCTGTCCCTTGGCGTCAGGTGTACTCTAGCCGGGGCGGAGTGTTGGTCGCAGAATCTCCAGCCGCTCTCACCGGCGAGTTAACTCTTGGCGTCTGACGTAGCAGGTCAGCTGATGGCAGGTCAGCTGACCTTGTGCGGGAGGTTAGTTGGTGCTAAATGATGTTGTATAGTAATGCGGCATGCAGATAGAGATGTTGATCAAATGGTGGAGGGTTCAACACCGGTTCAGCAGATGGATTTAAGTACCGGACCATGTAATGAATGGATGGTGGATGAAGTCTCTCCAGAGAGGAACTATCCGATGGATGCTTATATAACCGCAGCTGTAGTGTAAACTAGACCAATAAAAGAGGCTCAATCTCGGTCACCAAACGCGTTTCGGGGTTCAGAGCAGATAAGTAATACCCCTTCCTCAGAGGTACTATACACCACTGAGGAAGGGGTATTACTTATCTGCTCTGAACCCCGAAACGCGTTTGGTGACCGAGATTGAGCCTCTTTTATTGGTCTAGTTTACACTACAGCTGCGGTTATATAAGCATCCATCGGTCACTTTCAGGACCTATTTTTCAGGACTTATTTTTCTTGTATCATCCATTTTTCTATCAAACCATTTTTCTTTCCAGGAGGAACGTTTTATTTTTTTTTTTTTTTTTTTTTTTTTTTTTTTTTGTGCACACTGAATCTATTATTATTCTGATCAGAGTAACACTTTAATATACCATCACCCAGTGTATCATCCAGTGTATCATTATACGGCTGTCAGCCTTAATAGATACACTCGCTCTGTAGTGTAACTACTTGTTGTATTTTATATTTCTCTTTTTTAACCAATTGTGCGCTACCGTAGGGCCCTGCGGGAACGCACTATTTAATATTTATTAAATACCATTTATACACTAATTGTGTTTTTTCTCTATTATTGATACCAGACATCCTCCATTAATCTTTTTTCTGATATTGAGCTGAGGACTAATATTCTATTTTTTTCACTTTTCTGCATCTCTCTGTGGGGGAGAGCTTTTAGTTAACCTCGCTCATTTTTCTGTGGTTGAGCTACACATATCTACATTTCCCTAATTTACAAATCTGTTTAACTTTCTGGAGCCAGTTGATATATATAAAAAAAAGTTTTTTCCTGGATGACCCCTTTAAGTTTTAGCTAATGCATATCCTCAATATTTACTTTTGGTCTTATGCTGAGGAATGTCTGTAACTGGGGAGCAGCACCTTAAATATGTTCTGCACTATCCATATTTGTGAAGTGTTGGTGTGGCACCGTGGTCAATCTATTATGATTTATCATGCATTGGTGGGTGGAAATCCTGGCTGATTCATGCCTGATTCATCTTCACAAAGGTCTGTCTCTCCACATTTTTCGTGGACAGACAAGTTCTTCTTGGGGTTACTATGGCCCCCGCCGCACTAAATAACCGCTCTGATGGCACACTACTGGCCGGGCAGGACAGCTTTTCCAGGGCAAATTCTGCTAGTTGCGGCCACAAATCAAGTTTGGCTGCCCAGAAGTCCAGCGGATCTTCAATGTTTGTTGGCATGGCCATGTCATGGTATGCCACCACCTGCTGGTTCAGGTCCTCCTCCAGGTCTACCTTCTGCTAAGTTGCTTCACTATGCGGGTGAAGAAAGCTAGTCATCAGCGACTGTAGACTCAGGCTGCTGCTGATGGAGCTGGCACTGCTCCTGCCAGCCCACCCCTCCCCAGCAACCATGGAAGTGGAATGTGAGTGCAGAGGGCCCCCTCGAGTCAGACCTGCAAGAGGATGGACGATGGCACAGATAGGCATCGGCCAACTGACTACGTAGGATGTCTCTATAGTAGGTCAGTTTGTCCTCCCTCTCAATGGGTGTAAAAAAGGCCCCCATTTTGTGCCAGTAGCGAGGGTCCAATAAGGTGGAGAGCCTTAAGTTCTCCCGCTGCAGAATGGAGACAATTCGGCGGCCACTACGCAAGCAAGTGAGCATGCATTGTGCCATTTGTTCAAGTGACTTGGAGGGACTCCCTGCCTCCATCTCCACTGCATACTGCCACGGTGTTTGTGGGTCCTCTGTCTTGCCTTTCTCATAACCCTCTAGCTCCTCTAGCAGCTCCTCCTCTCCGGTCAGATGACTAGAAAAACTGCCCATCTCACGGAACCTAAACTGTGCTCCACTGTGCTCCTCCCCCTCCGCTTCCAGTTCAACCCTCACAGGGCTCATGTTGCCGTGAGATGTAGGCACCACATCTCCAGTGCCCTGACCAGCCATCATTTCCAACACATGTTGTAGTAGATGAAGCAGTGGAATGACGTTGTTCATCCCATAATCCTGGAGACTGGCTAATAATGTGGCTTCCTCAAAGGGCCTGAGCAAATGGCAGGTGTCACGTATGAGCTGCCACTGGTTGACATTGAAGTTACACAGGGGAGTCCCCCTATCCGCTTGGATCATCAAGAAATTGGTGATGGCTTTTCTCTGTTCGTATAGTCGGTCCAACATATGGAGGGTGGAATTCCAATGTGTCGAAACGTCGAAAATCAGACTATGTTGGGGGATGCCGTTCTGAAGCTGCAGCTCAAGTAGAGTGTGCTTTGCGGTGTACGAGTTGCTGAAGTGCATGCAAAGTTTCCTTCCCATTGTTAGGATGTTTTGCAGATGTGGGAATACTTCAGGAACCGCTTGACAACCATATTGAACACATGTGCCATGCAGGCTTCCTTGTCTCAGGCGTCCTAGTCGCAGCACAGACAAAATGTTCTTTCCGTTGTCAGTCACCATGGTTCCCATTTCCAGTTTTCGTGGAGTAAGCCATGATTCAATTTCTTGACTTTTAGCAGTTTCTCCCCTGTGTTACACTGTTCGCCAAGGGAAACCATGTGAAGAACAGTGTGACACCGCCGTGCCCTGCAGACGTGGTATACTGGAGGGACACTGAGACTTGTCTGTGTAGTTGAGGTTGAGGACACAATGGAGGATGATGGAGCGGAGTCGCATACTGTCACAGGACCAACAGCCTGAGAGCATGAAGGCCAAGAGCAGAAGCGGCGTGAGCTGTCCAAGTTGCTGTTGTGGCTGTGCAGGAACCACATTCACCCAGTGGGCCATAAAGGACATGTATTGTCCCTGACCGTAGTTACTGCTCGACACGTCGGCGCTGCAGTGCACTTTGGTACACACCGACAGGCTCAAGGACTGGCCCACCTTTTTCTCAAAGAAATGACAGCTTCGGACTCTCCACCTCGGCTCGGCACAAGCCATGCACAGTCCACCACTTGAAAAGGGAGGGGCTCCAGCACCAGCTTCTGTGCCATTGGATGAGTGAATGCATACCTTTGTCTCTTGGACATGGCTTCGCCGATGGATTGCTGGCGGAATGACTGACTCAAAGTAGGAGGAGCAAGAGCATCTGGAGCGACAGAAGATGGGTATGACACACAGCTCTCTTTGGCTGAGGTGGTGGAGCCTTGGCTAGCTGAAACAGTCAGCGGCGTGCCACTGGGTAATGCAGCAGGCTGGACCACCACATCAGAGACACAGTTCTCCCAGGCCACTTTATGGTGACGCTGCATATGTTGACTCAGGGCCGTGGTGCCAACATTGGGACCCTGGCCACGCTTCACCTTCTGCCGACACATCTTGCATGTGGCCCGGTTAACATTATCCGGATGCTTGATGAAAAACTGCACACCGCGGAATAGCTGATTTTCGCACCAACAGACTGCACTGATTGACTGCTACTGCCAGTGACTCCAGGAACCCCTGTTCCACTACCTCCCCGGAAGGTAGGCTTCTGCCAAGCAGGTGGTCTACCCCGGCGCGTTTGGCTCCAGACTTTCCACTTCTGCCACAATGCTGACTGCCAACCATGCTACCACCTTGCTGGCTCAGCTGCTGCCTCATGGCAGCCTGAACCCTCTTCTCCTGATGATGACACCCTTTCTGCAACCGGCTCCCAAGTGCGATGTCCTACTCAGGTTCCTCAACAGTGTCTGCTTCAGGAGCCTGAATGCTCACAACTCCACCTCCCACCCCACTTTCCTCATCACTACTTGCCCACCTAGCGGAGGAAGTGGCGGATGTCTCCTCCACTTCTTGGCTGGGCAGTAGCTGCTGACTGTCCTCTAGTAGATCGTCCTCAAAAAATAGTGGAGCTGAACCCACAGGATAACATACTTCTGTGGGGGAGGGAACAGCAAAGGACAGAGGCAATGGGAGGACAGGGACTGCTCCTGGGCCATGCCAACTAAGGGTTGTCAGAGGAACCCACTGACTGTTGACTGGGGGTGCCAGATGTCACTTGTGATGAAGTGGATTACTGTGTTAACCAATCAATGATGGCAGATTTGCTGATTTGCTGGTTGCTGGTCGAGACACGACCGCTAGCTGATACCGGGAGCTCAGGCCTCTCGCTGCAACTCTTGCTGCCACTCGTCCCTAGTTTGCTGCGACTTCTGCCTGATGAATTTAGGCCTCTGCCACTACTCTGTGCATGTCATGGTCCTTCTCTGCCTGACATACTTAGTGCATATATGAGGGGAGGACAATGCGCTCCACTACGCTTAAAATAGTATTTGTCTACAACACCAGCAGGTGTGTACTTTTGGCTCGCCTTTCACAGTATCTAGGCCCTTAAGACTTTAACAGGAACAAAATAATACACCACTTAGATGTACGTATGTGGTATGCACTTATGAGGGGAGGTCAATGTGCTCCACTACACTTAAAAAGTATTTGTGTACAACACCAGAAGTACACACCAGTGCTGCAGCACACAGTCCCTGTGTACTACACCCAAAATTGCACTCTTTCAATCTAACTCCCTTCTCTATCATTGTTTCTAGGCTGGATTTGGGCTTGAGGTGAATCACTGCTGTAAAAAAGCTTTTCTGTGCAACACACTGCTCTCTGTCCTCTCTGTAATAGAACACTGATGTGACTGGAAGGTGAATCGCTGCTTTTAAAATGCTTTTCTGTGCAAGACACTGCTCTCTGTCCCTCTCTCTCTGCAACAGAACGCTGATGTAACTGAAGAGCGCATCAACCAGGGCAGCTGTAGAATTCAGCGTTGCACTGTGCAGGAAGGGACCTGCCACTCCAGCTGTTGTTCTGGCCGTGGACAGTATGGGAAACCTGTCTGGAAAGCTCAGGAGGGCCAGATCGTACTCACCAGCTGGGACCTAGTAATTATTAAATTACATTATATTCTAGTGTAGTCCTATTATTAAAGGGGTTATCCAGGAAAAAATTTTTTTTTGATATATCAACTGAAAGTTAAACATATTTGTAAACAACTTCTATTAAAAAATCGTAATCCTTTCAGTACTTATGAGCTACTGAAGCTGAGTTGTTCTTTTCTGTCTAAGTGCTCTCTGGTGACACCTGTCTCAGGAACTGTCCAGAGTAGAAGCAAATCCCCATAGCAAACCTCTTCTACTCTGTGCAGTTCCCGAGACAAGCAGAGATGTCAGCAGAGAGCACTATTGCCAAACAGAGAAGAACAACTCAACTTCAGCAGCTGATAATTATTGGAAGTAGTTTACAAATCTGTTTAAGTTTCTGATATAAAAAAAAAAAAAAAAGTTTTTTCCTGGAATACCCGTTTAAGTTATAATAATGTAAGCAGGAGTGCAGAGCGCTCCTGGCACAGGGTACCTGAATGTACATTTAGCATATGGGTCCTGGTATCCGAGTTGGCGTTCATATAATGTATAGCATTGTATGTATACATGTCGGCATGACTGACATATTGATTGTTGTATGTTCAGGAAAAGCTATATTACTATTCCATGTATAATGTATAGCATTGTTCGTATACATGTCAGCATAGCATGATTGATATATTAATTGTTGTTAATATTTATGAGAAGCTATGATACTATTTTATGCATTATGAAAAATAAGTAGATTACTAAAATAAATAAAGCAAGTCCTTACATATCAAAGTAAGAAAGAACTGCTGGGAGCTGTAAATCACTGCCTATGTAGAGGACAGGAGGTTCTTCAGGGTCCTGTACAGTACACGCAATGTCCTAAAAAAGTAAAATGGAGCCGCCCTCACCTGTGTCCAAAGGGGCAGCCAACTATGGCACAGGTAAAGAGTAGTACAGAACATGTCATACCTCCCTGTGCTGTAGGGGGTGCTACCAGACAGCCAGTCAGTGATACAGGTGTCTTACCAGTGAATATCAATTCTGATTGGTCAGATCTTCCAGCCATTGACATGTTTCACAGATCTGGACTTCCTGTAGCATTGTATGTTGAGTCTGGTTTTAAGTTACAATGGTCCAGAAAAGACCGTTGTATGTTGAGGCCATTGTAAGTTGAGGGATCACTGTATAATATAATAATGTGCATGGAATATATATATATATATATATATATATATAGCACAAAAGACGACCATAGCACTGACAGATGAGGTGAGGAGTAGCTTTATTCCATAACAACACGGCTGCAACGTTTCGGCTATGCAATTGCAGCTATTATCAAGCAACATGAGGGTGGACATAGGCTAGTATATATATATATATATATATATATATATATATATATATGCACAAACGTGATTGGTAAATAGATAAATGACATGCAGGTGGAGCATACGTTAAGTATACAGATGGTGCATGTGCAAATACAGAGAAACACAGTGGTTCAACCCCAAAAGGAAGTGCCATAGTAGTGTACAGTGCAATAATGAATAAAAACTTACAAGGGGCGGCGCTGGATAGGGAAGACTCACGTGGAGAAGGACACCACCGGCGCCATGACATGTACTGAGTACTGCGCCTGTGTCAGGAGGATTGGAGAGCACGAGGAATCAGAAACGGTATCTGCGCATGCAAAAGTCTGCATGGCGCATGCGCAAATAGCGCAACAATGCTAGTGAGAAAATGGGTATGCCAGGTGACTTGTTGCGCAGCCTCAGTGTTGTTGAGGAATGCGGGCAGCCATGTTGTAACATGGCAAGTAAGCCAGAAAGTGAAAAGAATGTAATGTAATGGCATAATGGCATAACAAATAGCTGGGTGAATACCATGTGAGGCCAGAGCCAGGTTGATGCCATGGGAATGACAGGACAGGAATAAGTCTTGTAGGGTGACAGGTGTCAGTCAATCTAAGCATACATACAGGGAATGGGCTCCGGGCCCCAGGAGGCGAAGGAGGCCGCCCTGCCACCGAGGGATGGCAGACTAAGGGCCTGCCAGCGGGCAACGCGGGTCCAGATCCATGACACCACCACCAGCATGGACCACTGAGTGGTCCCACCCCCATCATCCACACAATATACATACAGTCACCTGAGAGAAGGAATGAGTATGGCCAGATGGAACAGTGGAAGAATGCAATAAATGGCAGAGTAGAGCAAAATACAAAGCCATAGACTAGCAATTCAAGAGTCCCGTGTCACCAACTTGTACTCTTGGTAGCGTGGTGTCGCCTGTGTGGCAGGTTGGCAATGGCAGACAGCAGAAAGGTGGATAATTAATACCGGTCCTCTAACTGGAGTCTAAAGGGGTGAAAAGAAGAGTCTCCAAATGTGAGTGGGGTTCCAGCGCCATCTCTAGGGGGGAAGGGGAGGGGAGAAAAACGTTAAAAAACAAACATGCAAAAGGTCCAACCTATCTAACTGAAGGGCAATCTACCACTAACTGCACAAATTAGGTTAAGTAAGATTATGTGGAATGGTGTCCACATTTAGGCCAAGTGGCCATAAAGAGTTAAGTTTATGGATCCACATAAGTGCTTGTTTCAAAAGTAACAAAGTGCGATCCCCACCTCTTTTGAAAGATGCGATGTGGAACTTTTTATCCCTGATATAATTGGGCGACTTGGAGGATTCAACGTTTTTTGTGTATTTTAGGAAGATGATAATAAAGGGGTTTTGCTGGATTTGGAATAATGAGAAACTTTTTTTCCTCTTTGTTGATGGTATTGTTCCTCAGTGCTTCCTCTACTAGCAGGCAGATTTTCTCTTGTAAGGCGGGGTATGGATCGGAGCTCAGTTTGTTATAGTATTCTGGGTCATCCAGGATGTTCAGTGCTTCCTTATGGTAGTCTGAGTAGTCTTGCACTGCAATTCCTCTGCCTTTGTCCGCAGATCTGATGACAATGTCATGATTACTCTTTAAGGGTAGTTTTTTTTAAGGGCTTTAAGGGATAGTTTTTCTTCCTTGGATAGTTTCCCTTCCAAGTTATTCAGGTTTTTTTTTTATTTACAGTTGTTTTAGATCAGCCACCACCAGATCATGGAATGCCTTTATCAGGTGACCCTGGCTTTGTGTAGGGTAGAAGTTAGACTTATTCTTTATTTTGGGGTGAACACCAGGTGGTAGAGTAGCTTCTGGGTGTGCTGTATTTGAATCCTTGTTTGCATTTGTTGGGGTGCCGGATGTTGTAGCTGATGCTTTTAGTAGAAAATGTCTATGGAGGGTGAGTTTTCTTGTGCATTGATGTAAATCGAGGAATAATGTGAAATCATCTGGTTTATTCGCTGGGCAGAATGAAACCCCTCTTTCATATGGTGACAGTTTGTGGTTGGAGAGGTTAAAGATTTTCATGTTGAAAGTATTATGGTTTGTGATTTGCGCCTTCTTCTTTTCTAGTTCTTTTTCTTTCTTTCTCTTTCTTCTCTTCTCTTTCTCTTTCCAATTCCTCCTCTGACTCCACGCTTCTGTTTTTTCTTTTAGTTGCTTTTCCCACTGTGAAGAACTGGTCTACTGTTTTCTGCTTGATTCTTGGTCTCGCCCCGAGCTCTAAAAAATCTGCCTTGTAGGCGTTAGCATTACTGGTGTTAGGAATATCAGTTTGGTTTCTATTTGGAGGTATCTCGCAGGGTTTTAGGAAGGGGGCCGGCGCTTGCGTCCTATTAGATTTGGTGTTGTCTATTATAATCCTCCTTCCATTTGCACCTGGAGAGGATCCACTTGTTATTAGAATATCCCCATCATCCTCTATAATGGACTCTTCGTGTGTGGTCAGAAATGACAGTTCATTCGCCAAATTATAAGGTTTCTCTCCTTTTGTGGGTGAGGGGGATAGCCATAGAACTGTTTGGTTAGTGCATTCTTTTGGGCGTTCCTGGCCAATTTCCTCCTCGAGCCTATCGATGGTACTGCAAATTTCCAGTAACTGTACTTTAGACTGTATTGGAGTCACTGGTGCCCCTGCCTTTTGGATTAGTAAATCCAGGCAGGAGATGTCTTGAGGTTCTCCTTGAGTGGGGGAAGTTGGCACTATTGTTTTTTGTTGGCATGATAGTGTTGTTTGTTTTCACTTTGTTGTTATGATTATAGTTTCCTTTTTTCTCACCCTCCGATTTTTGGGAATTTGTGTTGTAGTAGGTTCTTGAGTCAAAACTCTTTGGCCTGTGATGTGAATCATATGCATTTTGTTGTTCCTTTCTGTCAGTTTTGTCTGGTGAATATTTCCGTCTAATACCAGGGGCTTTGGGGGTTGGGTTGTGTGATGTGGTGTGGTATTACCCTTGTTTTCTTTCTCATAGTGAGCTTCATTTTTGTTTTTATTCCATGCTCTGTAAATGCCCTTTAATTTGTCATTTCTATCGCATATGAGTTTAGATGCTTTTTTTGTGATTACCTCTTTTTGTAACCTGCTGATTCTGGAGGATAGGCCCGTGTCATATTTGCCATACTCATCATTTAACTTTAAAATAACACATTCAATATCTTTGTTAATTTTAGCATGAAGAGAAATCCTTTTTCTTTATATAAAAAAAAAAAATATGCTGTAACAGAATTTGTTAGCATTCAGTTAAAACCTCGTCCCATTCTTTTATATAGTCAGGGTCATTTTTGAACGTGGGGTCGATAGTTAATCGCAGTCCTCGTGGAGCAAGCCGCTCCGATAGGTAAATATTAACCCCTTAAGGACCGGGGGGGTTTCCGTTTTTGCATTTTCGTTTTTTGCTCCTTGCCTTTAAAAAATCATAACTCTTTCAATTTTGCACCTAAAAATCCATATGATTGCTTATTTTTTGCGCCACCAATTCTACTTTGTAATGACGTAAGTCATTTTGCCCAAAAATCTACGGTGAAACAGAAAAAAAAATCATTGTGCGACAAAATTGAAAAAAAAACGCCGTTTTGTAAGTTTTGGGGGCTTCCGTTTCTACATAGTACATTTTTCGGTAAAAATGACACCTTATCTTTATTCTGTAGGTCCATACGATTAAAATGATACCCTACTTATATAGGTTTAATTTTGTCGTACTTCTGGAAAAAATCATAACTACATGCAGGAAAATTAATACGTTTAAATTTGTCATCTTCTGACCCCTATAACTTTTTTATTTTTCAGTGTATGGGGCAGTATGAGGGCTAATTTTTTGCACCGTGATCTTAAGTTTTTAACGGTACCATTTTTGAATTGATAGGACTTATTGATCGCTTTTTATTCATTTTGAAATGATATAAAAAGTGACCAAAAATGCACTATTTTGGACTTTGGAATTTTTTTGCGCGTACGCCATTGACCGTGCGGTTTAATTAACGATATATTTTTATAATTCGGACATTTCCGCACGCGGTGATACCATATATTTTTATTTTTATTTACACTGTGTTTTTTTTCATGGGAAAAGGGGGGTGATTCAAACTTTTAATAGGGGAGGGGTTAAATGATATTCATTCACTTATTTTTTTCACTTTTTTTTTGCAGTGTTAAAGCTCCCATAGGGACCTATAACACTGCACACACTGATCTTTATCATTGATCACTGGTTTCTCATAGGAAACCAGTGATCGATGATTCTGCCGCATGACTGCTCATTCCTGGATCTCAGGCACTGAGCAGTCATTCGGCGATCGGACAGCGAGGAGGCAGGTACGGGCCCTCCCGCTGTCCTGTAAGCTGTTCGGGATGCCGCGATTTCGCCGCGGCTATCCCGAACAGCCCACTGAGTTAACCGGCACTTTTTACTTTCGCTTTTAGCCGCGCGGCTCAGCTCTGAGCGCGCGGCGCTGTGCGCTGTTAGCGGCGGGTCCCGGCTTCACTATGACGCCGGGCCCGCCGTGATATGATGTGTAACCCCGCGTTATATCATGGGAGTAGGACCAAGGACATACCGGTACGTCCTTGGTCCTTAAGGGGTTAAGAAAATCAACGTCTGTGCTGTTTCTCAGTTCGTCTTGCATGAGGTCGTCAAGTTTATGATACAGGACAGTCATAACTGTGAGATCAGACTTGCAAAACTTCAACCCCCGTCTATCTATCCATCCATCTCATAACTATCTATCTATCTATCTTATATCTATCTCATAACTATATATATCTATCTATCTCTCTATGGTTTTGCATAAATATTCATACCTTAAAGAGAAATTGACATACACTCAATATACTGGATTATAGGGCAGGTGAACAGTGATAAAGGGGTTATCCAGGAATAGAAAAACACAGCTAATTTCTTTCAAAACCAGCTTCACATCTGTCCCCAGGTTTGGTGTGGTTTTACAACTTGACTTCAATGGAACTGAGTTGCAGAACCACATCCAACCTGGAGACAGACAGGGAGCATTTTTTTTCTTTAATAAAAAGTAGCTTTGTTTTTCTATTTCTGGATAACCCCTTTAAAAAGCGGGGTCACTTACTTTAATCCTTGGTGTAGTTGCAGAGTTATGGCAGGTTCAACCTCTATTCCTATTGCACAGCTCTGCACAATGGAGGCAGGGAGCTACCCTGCCTCCTCAATATTACCTGTCCAGGTCGCCTCTGTGATGAATATGCTACTGTATTCTCCACTGGTGAGCACTCTGCTCAGAGAGGTGCAGCTGCCTTTTAGGTGTAGCAAGCCAGCGACACCTGGTAAATACATTAGCATATTCATCACGGGAGCGGCCCAGAAAGGAAATATTTGATAGATGATAAAATATGTACCTTGCCTAGACCAAGCGCATTAGTTTTCCTTTCAGCGGTTACCCTCTCCATCCAGACAATGACCCTGTATGTTGCCTTTTAGTAGGTAAGAGCGATGGGCCAATCATCTGTGATGCCGGCAGGTGGCGGGGTATTTAAAATGAAACCTGTGCCCATGATAGAGGTTTGTGCCCTAGCGTTCTTACACTACCTTTCTTGTACTTTGTTCCTTCTGTGACTTGACCTGTGTATCCTGACCTCTGTTTGTCACCTGACTAACCATTTACCTGCCGATTTTGCACTTCACCTCCCTCTATGTTTATCACTTGCTTGTACCTGGTTAAGCCCTTGTCTTTTGATTTTGTACTCTATCCACCCTTGTCTTAATGACCTGACCTCCCTGACCTTCCTGATGCCACATGCACTTAGCCCAGTGTAAAAAATCATCATGCAGTTGGGGGCCACCACTTGGGGTGGATCATCCAAGTAGGTAGGGACATTCATTTCATAAAAATGAAAGAAGCAATCTGATTGGTTGCTATGGGCAACTCAGCAACATTTCCTCTGGACAGGTTTTGATAAATCTCTCCCATTGGTTAGGACAAGAGTTTGTATAAAATTGTGATTTAGTTAATTAGATGTATTCATAATCAGTGCAAAAATCCAGGTAATTCTAATGAGCTCTTACTTTTTCTTGTAATTACCATCCACATAATACATAAAAATCTATTTTCACTATAGAAATCTAGTTGTGTGCAATGTGGTAGTAAAAAGGCAAGTCCTTGGGATTTTGACCCACACAGACGACACTTCTCTTAATATAAAATTTTTACGAGATATTTCTCTAATGTCCAGCACCATACAAATAGCAGATTTGACTCTATAATAATCGTTCAGAACTTAATTTGCATAAGCAAATATGAAAAATCACAGAAATTTGAAATATATTGTAATTTACTATGGATGTATTTCCAAGCCCGACTCTCGTTCTCAAAGTGCTGACCATTTAAATGTCATTAGAAGCATCCTGAGCATCAGAATCATAAGCGCTGATCACTCTTCTGTTTCCAGTTTTGATCATGACCACGACGAATGGCCAGTTTTATATTTCTAGTGCCTTTGGGACATCTATTGAGAGGAAAACAGCTGTAGCAAATTGCCAGGCAGAAAGCTTATAGATTAACCCCTTAAGGACTCAGCCCATTTTGGCCTTAAGGACTCAGACAATTTAATTTTTACGTTTTCATTTTTTCCTCCTCGCCTTCTAAAAATCATAACTCTTTTATATTTTCATCCACAGACTAGTATGAGGGCTTGTTTTTTGCGTGACCAGTTGTCCTTTGTAATGACATAACTCATTATATCATAAAATGTATGGCGCAACCAAAAAACACTATTTTTGTGGGGAAATTAAAACGAAAAATGCAATTTTGCTAATTTTGGAAGGTTTCGTTTTCACGCCGTACAATTTATGGTAAAAATGACGTGTGTTCTTTATTCTGAGGGTCAATACAATTAAAATGATACCCATTATTACATACTTTTATATTATTGTTGCGCTTAAAAAAAATCACAAACTTTTTAACCAAATTAGTATGTTTATAATCCCTTTATTTTTATGACCTATAACTTTTTTATTTTTCCGTATAAGCGGCGGTATGGGGGCTAATTTTTTGCGCCATGATCTGTACTTTTTTTTGATACCACATTTGCATATAAAAAACTTTTAATACATTTTTTATAAATTTTTTTTTAATAAAATGTATTAAAAAAGTAGGAATTTTGGACTTTATTTTATTTTTTTCGTTCACGCCGTTAACCGTACGGGATCATTAACATTTTATTTTAATAGTTTGGACATTTACGCATGCAGCGATACCAAATATGTCTATAAAAGAAAAATTACGCTTTTTGGGGGTAAAATAGGAAAAAACGGACGTTTTACTTTTTTATTGGGGGAGGGGATTTTTCAATTTTTTTTACTTTAACTTTTAGATTTTTTTACATTTTTTTTTACACTTGAATAGTCCCCATAGGGGACTATTCATAGCAATACCATGATTGCTAATACTGATCTGTTCTATGTATAGGACATAGAACAGATCAGTGTTTTCGGTCCTCTTCTGCTCTGGTCTGCTCGATCACAGACCAGAGCAGGAGACGCCGGGAGCCGCACGGAGGAAGGAGAGGGGACCTCCGTGCGGCGTTATGAATGATCGGATCCCCGCAGCAGCGCTGCGGGCGATCCGATCATTCATTCAAATCGCGCACTGCCGCAGATGCCGGGATCTGTATTGATCCCGGCACCTGAGGGGTTAATGGCGGACGCCCGCGAGATCACGGGCGTCTGCCATTGCCGGCGGGTCCCTGGCTGCGATCAGCAGCCGGGATCAGCCGCGCATGACACGGGCATCGCTCCGATGCCCGCGGTTATGCTTAGGACGTAAATGTACGTCCTGGTGCGTTAAGTACCACCGCACCAGGACGTACATTTATGTCCTGCGTCCTTAAGGGGTTAACCGCACTTCACTAGCCTCTGCCGTGACCTAGGCAGACAACTTCGAAAATAGACACTTTTTAAGGATTATCCATGATTCATTCCTCTAAGGGTCTATTCACACGGCAAAATTTTTACGCAAGCGGAAATTCAGAAATGTGAATGGGCATGCGGAATCCCATAGAAGTTTATGGGCTTTAATTTGAGGCAAAATTTCACAAGCTAAATTCCGCAAGTAGAAATTCTGCCATGGGAATAGACCCTTAGGAAATGTTCACACGGGGTGGATATACTGTGGAAAATATGCAGTGAACAATGTGGATATGATAATCACATGCTGCAAACAAATTATTCATGAAATTCACACAGAATACACATGATTCCATTTTATGTTGTGGATTTTCTGTTATTCTTATTTTTATTGTGGTTTTTCCTTATTGACTTCAAAAATTCAAAAATTAAGGTAAAAAATTTAAATAAGTTGGCCTTGTTGGGATATTTGCTGCCGATATGTTGTGAACATTTAGAAAACATTTGGGCAGATTTATGCAATTTTTCGCTTTACATTGGCCAATTATTGAGAAATGAGCGTTTGTTGGAAAAGGGACAGAGATAAGACGGCGAACAAGAAAGAGCATCTTTTGTGCAGCCAATATAAGGGAATGTATGCTCGACAATGATTAATTTAAAGGACCACACGAATGATCCAGCAACAGAGAGTACCAGGTACAGCATCAAGTAAACCTATTACATAGAGAGAACATGGTGAACAGCCAAGGGTGCAGCGCAGATACATGACTGTCATCCCTGCTACTCCCCCTACTCAGCTGTGTATGAGAAGCATGAGAGGGGAATGGCATAGCTGCGCTGACACTGCACCCTTAGCGGTTCCAGGTGCTCTCTTTCTATTTTCAAATAGGTTTACTGATGCTGTACCCAATACTTCCTGCCCCTGCATCAGGTACAACATTGGGTAAAGCATTTTAGCAAGACAGAGTACCAGGAACAGTGAGGGACAGTGCAGCTATGCTACTGCCTGTACACAGCTACTGTGTTTGGGCACTGCATGGCAATGGCACTTTAGGAATAAGATGATCTTTCACTTTCATGAACTTTCAAGGGGACCCATTCCAATAATAAAATACATTCAAAGTGTAATAAAATGGCCTAAATTAAGCATATAAAAAATTAGAATGGTATTACACTTTAAAATCAGCACGGAATGTGATCTACAGATTTTGTTGCTTATATAAATAAAGAATAAATATAAAATCACACGCGCTCTCCTGAATATGTGTGATATATAAAGGATGTTAAATGGATGCCTACCCTGCCGCCAGGTATATTATGGGTCCCTGACAACCATATAATAACAAACAATTAAAAAAATCTAAGTACTGGCGCAGTCAAATAAGCCAATTTTTTGTGATTTTAATAAATTTGTCTCCAGATAAACATATGCGATGCTCTGCAGTTAAAGAACAGTACAAGTGCAGTGCGATGCTATGCAGATCTGATAATGTATTGGTGATCCAAAAGTAACTACAACACAATCAGGACCGGATTAAGAGCATCATGGGCCTGGTGCTGAAGATTTTGATGGGCCTTTATATCGGAATATATAAAATGAAAATGCAACACAAAGTAATTTTTCTTAACACAAATAAAGCGCATCTGTCACGTTTTATGCACATTAAATTACCAGGATAGCTGATTA
Source organism: Hyla sarda (assembly GCF_029499605.1). Taxonomy (NCBI): domain Eukaryota; kingdom Metazoa; phylum Chordata; class Amphibia; order Anura; family Hylidae; genus Hyla; species Hyla sarda. Next base: position 103,702,571 of record NC_079194.1, on the reverse strand, counting down.
TATGTCAGTGTCCAGAGGAAAAATTGCTGAGTTAACCATAGCAACCAATCAGATCGCTTCTTTCATTTTCCAGAGGCCTTTTCAAAAATGAAAGAAGGGATCTGATTGGTTGCTATGGGCAACTCAGCAACTTTTATACTGGAAGAAAGGAGATTTTGTCTAAGGCAAAGGAAAGGGTTTTTTACACTAAGAACAATAAGGATGTGGAATCCTCTGCCTGCAGCTATGATCTTATTAGAATCTGTAAAGACGTTTAAACAGCAACTGGATGAATATTTGCAAAAGCATAACAAAAAGGGATATAGGCTCTGATTTTTTTAGCATGTTGTGATGCCCGCGCTGTAGCATGTTGTGATGCCCGCGCTGTAGCATGTTGTGATGCCCGCGCTGTAGCATGTTGTGATGCCCGCGCTGTAGCATGTTGTGATGCCCGCGCTGTAGCATGTTGTGATGCCCGCTCTGTAGCATGTTGCAGAAAATTATTTCCAGTATAATAATCAAATATACCAATTGCCACAGAATGGGAAAGTGCTAAAAAAAGTTTTTACCATTTAAAACTACAGCTCCCAGTATGACCTTAAGTATGTGGTAAGGCTATGCTAGGAGTTGTTGTTTCACCCATCATTACTGCAGAACTTACAAGTGACTCAAGCTCTGATAGGACATAGTGAAGAGAATACACAATGAAATAAGTGATTACAGGTGACGTCTTCTCTATAGTGAAGAGAATGTACAATGATATCAGTGATTACAGGTGACGTCTTCTCTATAGTGAGGAGAATACACAATGATATCAGTGACTACAGGTGACGTCTTCTCTATAGTGAGGAGAATACACAATTAAATAAGTGACTACAGGTGACGTCTTCTCTATAGTGAAGAGAATACACAATGATATCAGTGACTACAGGTGACATCTTCTCTATTGTGAAGAGAATACACAATGATATCAGTGACTACAGGTGAGGTGTTCTCTATAGTGAGGAGGATACACAATGATATCAGTGACTACAGGTGACATCTTCTCTATTGTGAAGAGAATACACAATGATATCAGTGACTACAGGTGAGGTCTTCTCTATAGTGAGGAGGATACACAATGATATCAGTGACTACAGGTGATGTCTTCTCTATAGTGAGGAGAATACACAATGATATCAGTGACTACAGGTGACGTCTTCTCTATAGTGAGGAGAATACACAATGATATCAGTGATTACAGGTGACGTCTTCTCTATAGTGAGGAGAATACACAATGATATCAGTGATTACAGGTGACATCTCTATAGTGAGGAGAATGTACAATGATATCAGTGATTACAGGTGACGTCTTCTCTATAGTGAGGAGAATACACAATGATATCAGTGACTACAGGTGACGTCTTCTCTATAGTGAGGAGAATACACAATGATATCAGTGATTACAGGTGACGTCTTCTCTATAGTGAGGAGAATACACAATGATATCAGTGACTATGGGTGACGTCTTGTCTATAGTGAAGAGAATACACAATGATATCAGTGATTACAGGTGACGTCTTCTCTATAGTGAGGAGAATACACAATGAAATAAGTGACAACAGGTGACGTCTTCTCTATAGTGAAGAAAATATACAATAAAATCTGTTACTACAGGTGACGTCTTCTCTATAGTCTTTTCTTATCTAATTCAGATGGTACATACCGCCAGGACTTGTTTCAACTATATGTTCACTTAGCAGAACTTGATGGTTCCTCACTATGTTAGTGCATTCTGATCCTCTATATGAAAACAATAATTATTATAATACTGCCAAACACCATATCCTTTGATTATAATACTGGCACACACTGTACCCTCTGAATATGATACTACTACACACTGTATCCTCTGAATATGATACTACTACACACTGTATCCTCTGAATATGATACTACTACACACTGTATCCTCTGAATATAAGACCGCCACACACCGTAACCTCTGAATATATTACTACAACACACTGAACCCTCTGAATATAATACTACCACATACTGTGCTCTCTGATTATAACCTTGCCATGAACCCTCTGAATACAATACCGTAATTATGTGGCCCATAAAAACCATACTACCCCAAAATTCCTTATAATATACACTATGGCCAACATGTATAATTGTCTTTAGACTGTTTTTTTGTGTCTAAAAATGGTGCAAAAAAGGCGCAAGCAGGGTTTATTTGTGCCTTTTTTGCGCTTGAGTTGTAATCCACTGATTTTGGCAATACACATAATATGGAAGGGTTTTATGAACTGCACCTTTTTGTGAAAAGGCACAAAAAATGCGCGAAACCACCGAAAAGTCTCTAAAATTACACCAGCCCAGACTTAGCTTTTTGGTGTATGTGAAGAGTGAAATTTTAGAAAATGTGACCTGCACAAAATTTATCAAATGGTCTGCTACCTTTTAATACATTTGGTGCTCCTACACATTACAGCACAAAAAAAGGTGTAAAAATGCTTCACTTACACCTACAATGATAAATGCCGGCCCATACCTCTGAAATGCAAAACACTCTGTGCCCCTCATATATGGTAATAATGCCTCATCCTGTGCCCCCACATATAATAATGATAACCCGTCCTGTTCCCCCCCAAATAATAATAATGCCCTCTGTCCTGTGCCCCTCGCATATAATGCACCCTGTCATGTTCCCCTCACATATAATGCCCCCTGTCCTGCCTCCTCAGGGGGCATTATATGTGAGGGGCACAGGACATAGGGCATTATATGTGGGGGGCACAGGACAGCCCAACCCCACCCCGTCATGTGCCCATATAATGCACATATAATGCCCCCTAACATATGTCCCTGACTTATAATGCCCCCTGTCCTGTGCCCCTAGGGGGGCATTATATGTGAGGGGCACAGGACATGGGGCATTATGTATAAGGGGCACATGTCAGGGGGCATTATATGTGAGGGGCACAGGACATGGGGCATTATATATGAGGGGAACATTTCAGGGGGCATTATATGTGAGGGGCACAGGACATGGGGCATTATATATGAGGGGCACAGGACAGCGGGTATTATAAGTAAGCGGCAAATGTCAGGGGAGCATTATATGTGCATTATATTGGCACATGACAGGGGGCCCCTGTCATGTGCTCCCACATATTATGCCCCCTGACATTTGTCCCTCACATATAATGCCCCCTGGACATGGGGTATTATATATGAGGGGCATTATATATGAGGGGCACAGGACATGGGGCATTATATATGAGGGGCACATGTCAGGGGGCATTATATGTGGGGGGCAAATGACAGGGGGGCATTATATGTGGGGGCACATGACAGGGGGCATTATATATGAGGGGCACAGGATAGGGGGTATTATAAGTAAGCTGCAAATGTCAGGGGGGCATTATATGTGCATTATATTGGCACATGACAGGGGGGCCCCTGTCATGTGCCCCCACATATAATGCCCCCCCGTCATTTTCCCCCCACATATAATGCCCCCTGACATGTGCCCCTCACATATAATGCCCCCTGGACATGGGGTATTATATATGAGGGGCATTATATATGAGGGGCACAGGACATGGGGTATTATATATAAGGGGCATTATATATGAGGGGCACAGGACATGGGGTATTATATATGAGGGGCACATGACAGGGGGGCATTATATGGACACATGACAGAGGGGGGGTGTCCTGTCATGTGCCCCCACATATAATGTCCCCCTGTCATGTGCCCCTCATATATAATACCCCATGTCCTGTGCCCCTCACATATAATGCCCCCCTGACATGTGCCCCTCACATATAATGCTCCTGAGGGGCCAGGACAGCCAGGGGCATTATATGTGAGGGGCACATGTCAGGGGGGCATTATATGTGAGGGGCACAGGACATGGGGTATTATAAATGAGGGGCACATGACAGGGGGGCATTATATGGGCACATAACAGGGGGCATTATTTGGGCACATGACAGGGGGGTTCTGTCATGTGCCCCCACATATAATGTCCTCCTCATATATAATAAACCATGTCTTGCAACCTATAATGCGGTTGCTGCCCCCCTGACATGTTAAATTGTGCCCCTCACAGTGCCTTACATTATAAATGGCCCCAAGGGCTGTCACCTTTCTCTCCGGGACCGGGGGACTCAGACTGACACGCTGCGGGAAAGGAGGTCAGGATAGGAAGTCGGGATAGGAGGACAGGAAAGGAGGTCGAGATAGGAGGTCGAGATAGGAGGTCGGGATAGGAGATCAGGATAGGAGGTCGGGATAGGAGGTCGAGATTGGAGGTCGAGATAGGAGGAGGGGATAGAAGGTTGAAGACAGGATAGCACGACGGGATAGGAGGTCGGGATAGGAGGAAGGTATAGGAGGTTGGGACGGGAGGTAAAGATAGGAGGTCGGGATGTGGGGTCGGGATATGACAACAATATATGAGGACTGCATATGAAGTCAAAAGCTTCCTCCTTTGTTTATTTTCCTCCCCAAAAAGGATTAGGAAGGAAAATCCGGGCAACGCCGGGTACTCAGCTAGTTGTATATAAAGTGCAAGATGCTGGTTCGTCTTTTTGTTACACGGGTTCCACAGGGTGGACAGGGGAGTATATGTCCCTTATTTAGCCTGTATTATGCTCACTTTTGAATCCTCAGCTGTGTCTTCGTGTGGAAGCAATCACACATTAGATTTAGGCTGGAGTTTAAACTCCAGTAGTCAACTTTTGTGGTTCTGTTTACTTACTGTTTCTGTGTGATTGCGCTTTGTTGTCTGTTGTTTTTTTTGTGTGCGTTTATTGCTCTTGTTTGTCCCCCCTTGTCCCCGGTTCACCGTTGTCCATATCTATGTATTTCCTTTTCTATGCCACTATGCAAACTACTTGTCCAAGTAGTCACTGTGGTAGATTTTCTATTTTCAGCCTTCCTTCTGTCCGCAATGTTCGTGAATGCTGCCCACTCTGTTTTTTTTCTTCTCCTTGTTTCCTCCCTTTTTTTTTTTTAACATACCATTCCTGCCCACCCTATTTGCATGTTCCACCTTCCAAATTTGTCTGGTTCCCCCCATTCCTGCCCTCCCTACTTCCCTGCTCTGCCTACCAAACTTGTTTGTGTGGCTTTTCTCTCAGCCTATGAGCATGCGTTGTTCCCGAGTGCTGAAGCCAATCAGGGAAAAAACACTAATTAGACAATACGCATATTCATAGTGTGGGAGGATAACATGTCGCAAAAGGGGGTCAGGGGAAAAAGATTCAGTCGCGCCCATTCATGAACGTCAGTACTGACGAAATGACAACAACATGGTGCCGATACACAGCAGTGGACGACTGTAATCCCGAATAAACAAAACTACAGAACATCCGCCAGGGAAAAGAGGTAAGAGGTAACACACACAAGCATGGGATATTTTTAACAGAAATATATTAGTGAACAGCTGACACAATGCAACTAAAGAAAATAAGTTTTCGAGTACCTGAGTTCCCCTTTAAGCAATCCTCGTATGACTCCAAAAACTGTGATCGGTAGGTTCTTTACTGTAAGAGCAGTGAGACTGTGGAACTCTCGCCCGGAGGGAGTGGTCAGTGTGAACTCAGTAAAAGAATTCAAAAGGGGTCTGGATGCATTTTTGGAGAGTAATAACATTACAGGGTATGGATACTAGATTTATAGGGACAGAACGTTGATCCAGGGATTTATTCTGATGCCATATTTGGAGTCGGAAAGGAATTTTTACCTCTAGTATGAGGGTTTTTTGCCTTCCTCTGGATCAACTCAGTAGGGACTCATTAGGGAAATAGGTTGTACTTGATGGACTCTGGTCTTTTTTCAACCTTATGAACTATGTTACTATGTTACCTGAGAATCTTCTTATCCTCTATGATCTTATTGTCCTGCATCTGGTTCTGTGTTCATGGAGAGATGATCCGATAACGATTGCTTCTGGGAGAGAACAGGAGACTGCCCTGGCTGGTGGCATCTCTACTGTACCTGGTCCCGCTGGAAAGAGAGTCGGTCATCTGGTTGCCGCTAGTGATGTCACTACGGTATCTCCTTAAAAAGAATGCATCAGAGTTTTTTTTGGGTATTCCGCTATACCGTAGTGACGTCACTAGCGGCAACCAGCTGACCAACTCTCTTTCCAGTGGGACCAGGTACCAGATGCCACCAGTCGGGGCAGTCTCCCGTCCTCTCCCAGAAGCAATCGCTACCGGATCATCTCTCCATGAACACGGAACCGGACCCAGGACAATAAGATAATAGAGGATAAGAAGATTTTCAGGTACCGATCACGGTTTTTGGAGTCATACGAGGATTGCTTAATCACCAGCCTAAGTCTAATGTGTGATTGCATCCACACGCAGATACAGCTGAGGATTTAAAAGTGAGCGTAATACAGGCTAAATAAGGGACATATACTCCCCTGTCCACCCTGTGAAACTCGTGTAACAAAAAGACGAACCAGCATATTGCACTTTATATACAGTTATATAGAGAATTTTACCAAGCAGGGCAAGATCCCATTCATATTTTCTTAGCACGTTTCAAATATTTAATTTTATATCTTATACTGAATAAATTATTATTTTTAGATCGGCACATTGCATATTATCAGTTCTTTAGGTAAAATCCCTTGTTTTTTAACCCCTTCCTGCAGAATGACTTATATAAACGTCATGTTATGCTGGTATTTCACGCATCATGATGTTTATATAAGTCATTCAATTAACCCGGCGATGTGCACGGGTTAACTGGCACAAGTCCCGCTGCCGAACGGGGACCGGCGGCAGGCACAAGTGTAGGAGGCAGTGGCGCTGGCAGGTGGAGAAGGCAGCGGCGGCGGCTGCATCAGAGGCAGTAGTGAAGAAAACTACAACTCCCAGAACGCCCAGACAGACGTTGGCTGTCCGGACATGCTGGGAGTTGTAGTTTTGCAACATCTGGCGAGCCACAGTTTGGGGACCACTGTGCAGTGGTCGCCAATCTGTTCTCTTCCAGATGTTGCAAAACTACAACTCTCAGCCTGCCCAGAAAGTCCAGGCATGCTGGGAAGTGTAGTTTTGTAACATGTGGCCCTTCAGATGTTGCCGAACTACAACTCCCAGCATGCTTGTGTAGTCTGCGCATGCTTGTAGTTGAAATTTGGCAACATCTGGAGGGCTACAGTTTGGACACCACCACACAGTGGTCTCCAAACTGTTCTCCTCCAGTTGTTGCAAAACTACAACTCCCAGCATGCCCTTCGGCAGTCTGGGTATGCTGGGAGCTGTAGTTTTGCAACAACTGGAGGCACACTGGTTGGGAAACATTGTCTGTTTCCTAACTCAGTGTTTCCCAACCCATGTGCCTATAGCTGTTGCAAAACTATGACTCCCAGCATGCACTGACAGACCATACATGCTGGGAGTTGTAGTTTTGCAACAACTGGAGGCACATGGGTTGGGAAACACTGAGTTAAAGGGTAGCTCCCACCATCATATTTTTTTTTCTGTCCCTGCCTATTGCCAATCTATCCCTAACCCCCTCCCTGCTTTTAATTTTTCTTTTTACTATATTAAAAATAACTTTTTGTCTGCCTGGTAGTGTGCTCACTACCAGGCAGACTCCCCCAGCAGGCACCACGTCACTGATGCCTGCTGGGGACAACACTTCCGCCCTTAGTTTATCTACACAGGGTGCCTCTAGCTGTTTCACCACTACAACTCCCAGCTTGCCCTGACATCTATAGGCTGTCAGGGCATGCTGGGAGTTGTAGTAGTGAAACAGCTGGAGGCACCCTGTGTAGATAAACTATAAGTTAGTGCCATGCAGCGCTACGGCGCTAGCCCGTTCCCTTCGTCAAAGCCCTCCCCCCCATACCCCGTTCCCTCCCTCACTGTGATCCCCCTCCCGTGTTAATGTACCCTAAAAACACTACACTACACTAACCCAAAATTAAAGGTAAAACACTACATATACACATACCCCTACACAGTACCCCCCCCCTCCCCAATAAAAATGAAAAACATCAGGTACGGCACTGTTTCCAAAAACGGAGCCTCCAGCTGTTGCAAAACAACAACTCCCAGCATTTCCAGACAGCCACTGACTGTCCAGGCATACTGTGAGTTTTGCAACAGCTGGAGGCACCCTGTTTGGGAATCACTGGCGTAGAATACCCCTATGTTCACCCCTATGCCAATCCCTAATTTAGGCCTCAAATATGCATGGCGCGCTCTCACTTCGCAGCCCTGTCGTATTTCAAGGCAACAGTTTAGGGCCTCATGTGGGGTATTTCCTTACTTGGGAGAAATTGTTTAAAAAATTTTGGGGGGCTTTTTCTCCTTTTATACCTTATGAAAAGGTAAAGTTGGGGCCTACTCCAGCATGTTATTGTAAAAAAAATAATTTTTTACACTAACTTGCTGGTGTTGCCCCATACTTTTTATTTTCATAAAAGGTAAAAGGAAAAAATTTGAAACGCAATTTCTCCTGAGCATGGAAATACTTCATGTGTGGATGTAAAATGCTCTGCGGGTGCACAACAAGGCTCAGGAGTGAGAGCGCCATGTACTTTTGAGGTGATTTGCACAGGGGTGGCTGATCGTTACAGCTGTTCTGAAATAAACGCAAAAAAAAAAACATGTGACCCCATTTTGGAAACTACGCCCCTTAAGGAACGTAACAAGGGTATAGTGAGCCTTAACTACCCAAAGGTGTTTGAAGAGTTTTTGCTGAAAATGAATTTTTTTTAATTTTTTCACTAAAATGCTGGTGTTATCCCAAATTTTTCATTTTCACAAAAGGTAACCCCAAAAAAAAAAAAAAAATTGTAACACCAGTTCCTCTGAGTATATAAATACCCCATATGTGGATGTAAAGTGCTCTGCTGGTGCACAACAGAGCTCAGAAGAGAAGATGCATCATTGGGCTTTTGGAGAGAGAATTTGGCTGGAATTGAAGGCCATGTGCATTTACAAAGCCCCCATGATGCCAAAACAGTGGACTACCCACATGTGACACCATTATGGAAACTACACCACTCAAGGAATGCAGCAAGGGGTGCAGTGTCTGACAGATTTTTGGAACAGTGGTCCGTGAAAATGAAAAATTTAATTTTTCATTTGCACAGTCCACTGCTCCAAAAGTCTGTCAAACACCAATGGGGTGTAAATGCTCAATGCACCTCTTATTACATTCTGTGAGGGGTGAAGTTTCCAAAATGGGGTCACATGTGGGGGGTTCACTCTTCTGGTAGCATGGGGTCTTTGTAAACGCACATGGCCCCCGAATTCCATTCCAAACAAATTCTCTCTCCAAAAGCTCCTTTTCTTCTGAGCATTGTAGTTTGCCCGCAGAGCACTTTACATCCACACATGGGGTATTTCCATACTCAGAAGAAATGGGGTTACACATTTTGGGGGGCATTACCTCTTGTAAAAATGGTAAATTTGGGGAAAAATCTGCATTATAGTGATATATAACATCCGACTTTAACGAACAGTTGTCATACTCCTGTGAGATGTTAAGGCTCAGTGGACCCCTTATTACGTGCCTTGAGGGGTGTAGTTTCCAAAATAGTATGCCATGTTTTTTTTTTTTTTTTTTTTTTTTTTGATGTTATGGCACCATAGGGGCTTCCTAAATGTGACATGCCCCCTAAAAACCATTTCAGCAAAATTCACTCTCCAAAATCCCATTGTTGCTCCTTGGCTTCTGAGCCCTCTAATGCACCCACGGAGCACTTCACCTTCACATATGAGGCATTTTCTTACTCGAGAGAAATTGGGTTACACATTTTGGGGGGCATTTTCTCCCTTTTACCCCTTGTAAAAATTCAAAAACTGGGTCTACAAGAACATGTTAGTGTAAAAAATGGAGATTTTGAATTTTGTCCTTCACTGCTGCTATTCCTGTAAAACACCTAGGGTTAACAAACATTCTGAATATCATTTTGTATACTTTGAGGGGTGCAGTTTTTATAATGGGGTCATTTATGGGATATTTCTAATATGAAGATCCTCAAATCCACTTCAAAACGGAATTGGTCCCTAAAAAATTCCGATTTTGAAAATGTGAAAAATTGAAAAATTGCTGCTGAATTTTGAAGCCCTCTGATGTCTTCCAAAAGTAAAAACATGTCAACTTAATGATGCAAACATAAAGTAGACGTATTGTATATGTGAATCAATATATAATGTATTTGGAATGTCTATTTTCCTCACAAGCAGAGAGCTTCAAAGATAGAAAAATGCAAAATTTTCAAATTTTTCATGAAATGATGCAAGCATTGACGAAAATTTACCACTATGATAAAGTAGAATATGTCACGAAAAAACAATCTCCGAATCAAATTCATAAGTAAAAGCATCCCAGAGTTATTAATGCTTAAATTGACAGTGGTCAGATGTTCAAAAAATGCTCTGGTTCTTACAGCCAAAATGACCTCGATCCTTAAGGGGTTAATGTGGTTTTGGTGCATCTAATTTAGCTCTATTTTCACGTTGTCTGCGATGGCCTCCTCATTTTTCTTGCTGTGCGCCTACAAGGCCGTGGTTTGCAGATGCAGTGGTTGATGCGCTGAATTTAGCATGTGCGTAAAAAAAGATTTTTTAAATGTACTCCAGTGATAGGCTGGCGTGTTTGAGCTTTTCACCAGTCATTGTACAATCCAGGGGTTTCCTGTCATATGCGGCATAGAATGAGATTCAGTGACATACGCCATATAAGAAATTTTGTGCAACAACTGGGAAAACCACACATGCAACATTAAATGAAGTATGAGATTTGTGGTAACACACAAATACTACATGATATATATAACTATAACCTACTGTATTTGTTAACTCCCTATATGTTATAGTAAATCTACTGCCTACTTTCTGCCTGGGTTATTCTAGTACACAGAACTGGAAGTTCTCTATCGCATTCAAAAAAAAAAAAATATATATATATATATATATATATATATATATATATATATATATATATATCTTTTATCTGATAGAATTTTTCAGCGCTGTATCTGCACCTTCATTGGATCCATTACATACATGTAAAAAAAGTTCCCAAAATTGAAATCGATAACTGGGATTAATAAAATCTGTTTGAACTAAAAATTTTCAACTTTGCAATGTACTGATTTACTAAGTCATTTTTAAGTGAGAATTGTTGTGATGCTCATAGTTATAAAACATCGGGGGGGGGGGGGGTGCAGTGGTCAATCAGAGGGTGCAAGTTTGAGGTTATACTATACGCACATAAATATGTCCCTACTGGGGCCAGCCTAGTTGAAATAATGGCTGGACCTAATCACGGAGGAACTCACACAGGATTTCCACTCAAGGATTGGTCCTAAAGGACTTCTGCTGATGGAAATAGTGTTCTTGCTATGGAAAAAGTGCAGGAACCCCGTTCCCATGCCATAAGGACTTGAACCCTGGATCTAATGTAGTCATCTAGTGACTATGTTCAGTTCATTTCCAGCATGTTTGCTTTTTGAGACTCCAAAGCCCACAAAGTAATGTGCAGGAAATAAACCAGACACAGTCACTAGTCCACTTGTCACTGGGTCAGTGATGTGAGCAGAACCTAAGTTATTATATCATGCCTACATATGTCCTTCTTCTATGTCCTTCTAAACATTTAAAATGTATTGCATAAATAAATACCCGATCCAAAAAGTAAAACATCTGTAAAGAGCAGAAAATCCTAGAAAACACTAGAAAGTTAAAGAGGCTAAAATAATAGTGAACACTCTCCAGCAAACAGTCCCTGGACACATTGCGTGATAATTTCAGATTTCAGGGACTTCTCAGCTCTGTCACTTCCATTCCCATCGAGTAAGTGGTGAGTGAAAAGTTATTCAACGATGGTGTTATGTACCCTTCATGAATTATGCATCTTAAACAAACTTACATGATGTGGAGCAGCCAAGCAGAAGCCTTTTAGCTGGAAGCAAGCCATTGGAGACACCCATTACACGTCTCCAGCGGTGGTTGAAAATAGCAGAAGGTAACTTCCAAGTCCTTGGCCTCTACAAGAGTTGCTGAAATGATGTTTGCTTCACTTCATCTTTACGATTAGTCTTTCTAATCCCAGGATGAGGGTCTATCATGGGGGATTGTCTCCTCAGAGATTGTGTTCTCTCTCATCTCATTTTGTCTACCTATGCCTGGCAGCAAACGTACAAAAGAGCCTTAAATCAAAGCTCAATAATTCATAGTGTATTATGAATAAACAAGTAATTAAACAATGCAAAATTATGAATTTTGAACATTTCAGAATCACAGCAAACCACATTCATAATTATTCCAGTCTTTTGCTGATCACAGATTGATGGGTTATCTTTAGTCTATTTAGCTAACCATTATATTTATCTACAGATTCAAGGACCCAAAGGGGCCCACAAAACCCCTTTTTTTAAATCCCTAACCCATTAAAAAGTGATTTGTGAACTTAAAATATACACAGGTCACCAGATAAAATACAATGTAATATCAGTGGACTGTTTACTTATGGCTAATCTGTAGCCTGTTAATGTGGGAACACCTCAAATTCATTAGACATTCACTATCTGAATACAAAATGTTGTCATCTGCAGTACAGCAACATATGATCTGGTGATCCATGACTTAAAACAACAACACACTTAGCCCTCTACTCCATAGAGCTTCTTCAGAGGTCTAGAGCTAATGGCTGCATGTAAGGTAATTGGTCCTTTATAGCCTCTGTTTGATTACCTCATGTGGGACGGCATCCAAATGATCCAATCACACAGCATGAGGCATCATAGTACTACCTCACAACAAAGATAAGACCAATCATATTGGACCTATATATTGTGATGCTCCCATGTCATATGATTGACAGATATATACACCCATCAACTCTCCAGGAAGTGATGTAAAAGATTACTATTAGTTGGAAATATCCCTCCAGTGTTTATTACTTCCCATTAAGTAATTTGACTTTAAACCAATTGACACACTCTTGCCATGTAAATATATTGACGGGATGACGCACGTAGAAAGAAAGATATGTGGCACAGCATATAATGCAACTTAACATAAGCAAACAGACTTACGATATCTGTTCCTGTGATCAGGAGCTTGGCAGAGCTTCTGATGGCTAGACGTGCCTATTTTCTTTCTCCTCCACCAGTGCACGGCCAATTAAGACACAGTCCACGTAATCCAAAGCACAAAAAAAGGTAAGCGGCACACCGGGATAACTTGAAAGTAAAATCCAGGGCTTTATTCAATGTAGATACAGGTAGGGGAGGACTTAGCAAACGGCAAAGAATGGGCAACAATTGTTTTGCATGAGCAATGTGCTTCTACTGGCACCCCTACCTGTATCTACATTAAATAAAGTCCTGGATTTTACATTCAAGTTATCCCGGTGTGCCGCTTACCTTCTTTTGTGCTTTGGATATTGACTGGATGATTGACTGGAGTATATGCTCCTGTCAATCATATGATATGGGAGTATCACAATATGGGTCCTTGTGTATGTAGATTGGTATGTACAATGTTCCCTGACAATCAATTATATTTATGCCTCCATTACAAAAAAAATAAAATTCAAAGAAGTTGTTCACCTCAGACAAACGCCTTTATTTTCCCTAAACAGTTCCCTATCAAGTCATTTTCCCTAGACAGTTCCCCATCAAGTCATTTTCCCCATACAGTTCCCTATCAAGTCATTTTCCCCATACAGTTCCCTATCAAGTCATTTTCCCTATACAGTTCCCTATCAAGTCATTTTCCCCATACAGTTCCCTATCAAGTCATTTTCCCCATACAGTTCCCTATCAAGTCATTTTCCCTATACAGTTCCCTATCAAGTCATTTTCCCTATACAGTTCCTTATCAAGTCAATCATTTACCATGTAATACATTATTGTGCCAAGTCCTCTAGTGTGAGAATCACTATTTGCTGAAGCTCTTATCTCTGGTTTATAGAGGGGTTTGCAAGGCAGTGATCCCCCCTTCCCCCATAATGTCTTAATCTATTGCTATCTGGAAACCAGCAACAAAGAACTTCAGATTGCCCATTCTTGTATTATATTTAGGCCTGATAATGATGCCATTCAGTGGTTGCATTTGACTCATCTACATCATAATAAATATCACCAGGGCACTCACCTAGGATTAGTTTACTTTAATAGAACATGAAACTCCTTTAAATATAATTTTTTATTAGATATGCATATGGGTCATGGTTTAGTATGGACGCTGCCACATCTATTGTCTATTTGACTGACAAAATAGACAGCAGAGCACAGCAGCTCATGATAACAATTCGAGATTTTCCTTTTATGAAAGTCACAATACTGAATTACATTTAACCCCTTCCCGACCTATGACATACCTGTACGTCATGGGTGGCAAGGTGTTCCCGACCCATGACATACAGGTACGTCATGGACATTACTGCCGCTACTCGCGGCATCCCGCAGCGCCCGGAAAGATGGTGGCTATCACTGATAGCCAGCCATCTTACCGTGCGACCACGGGGGGTTTCGTCCCCCACCCCCCCCAGCGATCGCTGCTATCAGCTGGTCAAATCTGACTAGCTGATAGCAGCGTTTCGCTATCAGAATACTTAGCAGCGCGGTGTGTGAGTTCCGATCACGGGGATCGGGACACACACCGCTCTGCTAAGTGTCCCTGACCCGTCCCCCGGCGTCACTTACCCGGCCATGCGGTGTCCCGAGCGGTCCCGGCGTCCTCCGTGCGGTCCCGACGTCCTCCAGGCGGTCCCGGCTGTGCTGCGTCCCGGAGGTGAGTTTCCGGCAGCAGTGCAGCATCTTCATTGGCAGCAGTGAGATCGCCGTAAAGCGATCTCACTGCTGCCTCTGAGAGTTTCAAAACTGCAACTCCCAGCATGCCCAGACAGCCTTTGGCTTTCTGGGCATGCTGGGAGTTGTAGTTTTGCAACATCTGGAGGTCCACAGTTTGGAGACCACTGTGTAATGGTCTCCAATCTGTGCTCTTCCAGATGTTGCAAAACTACAAATCTCAGCATGCTCAGTCTGTCCAGGCATGCTGGGAGTTGTAGTTCTCTAACATCTTGAAGAGCACAGATTGGAGACCATTATACAGTGGTCTCCAAACTGTGGACCTCCAGATGTTGCAAAACTACAACTCCCAGCATGCCCAGACTGCCCAAGCATGCTGGAAGTTGTAGTTCGGCAACATCTGATCCTTCAGATATTGCCGAACTACAACTTCCAGCATGCCTTGGCAGTCTGGGCATGCTGGGAGTTGTAGTTTTGCAACATCTGGAGGCACACTAGTTGGGAAACATTGTCCGTTTCCTACCTCAGTGCCTCCAGCTGTTGCAATTGTTGCAAAACTATAACTCCCAGCATGCACTGACAGACCATGCATGCTGGGAGTTGTAGTTTTGCAACAGCTGGAGGCACACTGGTTTGGAAACACTAAGTTTGGTTGCAAAACACTTGAAAGTTTATTACTTAACTTAGTGTTTCCAAACCAGTGTTCCTCCAGCTGTTGCAAAACTACAACTCCCAGCATGCACGGACAGCCAAAGGGCATGCTCGGAGTTTGCAACAGCTGGATGTTTGCCCCCTCCCCCCAATGTGAATGTACAGGGTACACTCACATCGGCGGAGGTTTACAGTGAGTGCTGCAAGTTTGAGATGGCGCAAATTTTGCGCTGCAGCTCAAATTTCCAGCGGCAAACTGGCTGTGAACCTCTGCCCATGTGACTGTACCCTAAAAACACTACACTAACACTAACCTAAAATAAAAAGTAAAAAACACTACATATACACATACCCCTACACAGCCCCCCTCCCCCCAAAAAATGAAAAACGTCTGGTACGCTACTGTTTCCAAAACGGAGCCTCCAGCTGTTGCAAAATAATAACTCCCAGTATTGCCGGACAGCCATTGACTGTCCAGGCATGCTGGGAGTTTTGCAACAGCTGGAGGCACCCTGTTTGGGAATCACTGGCGTAGAATACCCCTATGCAAATCCCTAATTCAGGCCTCAAATGCGCATGGCGCTCTCTCACTTTGGAGCCCTGTCGTATTTCAGGGCAACAGTTTTGGGACACATATGGGGTATCGCCGTACTCGGGAGAAATTGCCTTACAAATTTTGGGGGGCTTTTTCTTCTTTAACCCCTTATGAAAAGGTGAAGTTGGGGTCTACACCAGCATGTTAGTGTAAAAAAATAAATTTTTTACACTGACATGCTGGTGTTGCCCTATACTTTTCATTTTCACAAGAGATAAAAGGGAAAAAAGACCCTCTAAATTTGTAATGCAATTTCTCCTGAGTACGGAGATACCCCATATGTGGGCACAAAGTGCTCTGGGGGCGCACAACAAGGCCCAGAAGGGAGAGTGCACCGTGTACATTTGAGGCGATTGGCACAGGGGTGGCTGATTGTTACAGCAGTTCTGACAAACGCAAAACAATAAATATCCATATGTGACCCCATTTTGGAAACTACACCCCTCACGGAATGTAATAAGGGGTGCAGTGAGCATTTACACCCCACTGGTGTATGACAGATTTTTGGAACAGTGGTCTGTGAAAATGAAAAATAAAATTTTTGATTTGCACAGTCCACCGTTTCAAATATCTGTCAAACGCCAGTGGGGTGTAAATGCTCACTGCACCCCTTATTACATTCCATGAGGGGTATAGTTTCCAAAATGGGGTCACATGTGGGGGGGTCCACTGTTCTGGCACCATAGGGGCTTCCTAAATGGGACATGCCCCCCAAAAACCCTTTCAGAAAAACTCACTCTCCAAAATCCCATTGTCGCTCCTTCCCTTCTGAGCCCTCTACTGCGCCCACCGAACATTTTACATACACATATGAGGTATTTCCTTACTCGAGAGAAATTGGGTTACAAATTTTAGGGTGATTTCTCTCCTTTTACCCTTTGTAAAAATTAAAAAATTGGATCTACAAGAAAATGCGAGTGTAAAAAATGAAGATTTCGAATTTTCTCCTTCACTTTGCTGCTATTCCTGTGAAACACCTAAAGGGTTAAAACACTTACTGAATGTAATTTTGAATACTTTGGGGGGTGCAGTTTTTATAATGGGGTAATTTATGGGGTATTTCTAATATGAAGATCCTTAAAATCCACTTCCAACCTGAACTGGGCCCTGAAAAATTACGATTTTGAAAATCTTGAGAAAAATTGGAAAATTGCTGCGGAACTTTGAAGCCCTCTGATGTCTTCCAAAAGTAAAAACTTGTCAATTTTTTAATGCAAACACAAAGTAGACATATTGTATATGTGAATCAATATGTAATTTATTTGGAATATCCATTTTCCTTTCAAGCAGAGACTTTCAAAGTTAGAAAAATGCTAAATTTTCAAAATTTTCATGAAATTTTTAGATTTTTTACCAAGAAAGGATACAAATATCAGTGAAATTTTACCGATAAAATAAAGTAGAATATGTCACGAAAAAACAATCTCGGAATCAGAATGATAAGTAAAAGCATTCCAAAGTTATTAATGTTTAAAGTGACAGTGGTCAGATTTTCAAAAAATGCCCAGGTCATGAAGGTGAAAATGGGCTGGGTCATGAAGGGGTTAAAGTAAAAATCCAACTTAAGAGCTGATACATTGTGCTATGTCTTGTACAGGCCATGACACAGGACTATAACTTTTTAAAGGGGTCATCCGCCATTTTGCAAACATTCATATCATACTGCAGTAAAAAGTACATGGTGAATGTATTTAATTTTTGTTTTACTTCATTAAAAAACTACTTTTTTTAAAGTTTGCTTTGTGTCCCCATATTCTGACCTGCATAACCTTTCTATTCCTCTTTCAGTTTTAAGGTACATACGGCTTTTAAATAACTTTTTTATTTAATTTTTCGACAGGGACTAATAGTACTAGCATACTAACATAGGCCTGAAGGCCTTTATTTGGTCGGTGGCTGCCATGACAACTCAAAGGAACCGTTCAGTTGCATTGTAGGGGAGGTGATTGTCAGGATCCGGATACTGTGAGGATACTGGTGGTGGATCCTCTGTGTCAGTGGGGTGATGACGTGGGCTGTACCAGGGGAACGGAGTCTAAGGGGTTACTGGTTTTCACCAGAGCCCGCCGCAAAGCGGGATGGACTTGCAGTGGCAGGTAACCCCCAGGTCGTTCCACCCGATAGCGACTCAACCCCAACTGACGGCTGAGACAGGCGCGGTACAAGGGATTAGGCAAGAGCAAGGTCGGACGTAGCAGAAGGTCAGGGCAGGCAGCAAGGATCGTAGTCAGGGGCAACGGCTGAGGGTCTGGAACACAGGCTTGGGACATACAAGGAACGCTTTCACTGGCACAAGGCAACAAGATCCGGTGATGCTGGGAAGGGGAAGTGAGGTATTATAGGCATGGACACAGGTGTGAGCACTAATTGGGCCAGGCACCAATCAGTGGCACACTGGGCCTTTAAATCGCAGAGAGCTGGCGCGCCCGCGCCCTAGGGAGCGGGGCCGCGCGCGCCGGGTCTGAGCCGTCGGGGAACAGGACGGGTAAGGGTACGCGGGTCGCATGCCCGCCGGTGACGTCGCATCCCCGCCGGTGACATTAATGCAGCGCTCCCGGTCAGCGGGTCTGACCGGGGCGCTGCGAGTAGGTGAACGCCGCGAGCGCTCCGGGGAGGAGCGGGGACCCGGAGCGCTCAGCGTAACAGTGATGGTAGAAACCCTACCCTTGTCTTACACACTTCAGACTGTGTTTTCCTTAGTCATGACTCATGATTATGATGGTCGCACAGTCGAAAATATGTTGATAAATGTGTTCCATGTTTGATTTGTTTTTGTGCACTGTACATGAATTTTAATATTTTGGAAGAATAAAGACAAGTTTTAAGGTGGGAAGACAGCTTCTTTCCATATCCCTCTTCTTTCCTGATAACGTCAGAGTGGTGAGCTAGCTGAACTTTTGTAGGCCAAGATGAAAGTTATCTCTGATCCCAGCCACTACAAGAAAGTGTCAGCTCTTTAACACAACCAGCACCCACTGCATGTAGGGGAATGCATTCTGAGCCCCCTTCATACACTTTCTAAGTCTTCTACAGTACATGTGCAGTGAATAGTGCTAAGGGGTTAAAGAGCACAAAAGAGCAGTCTTCCTTTTTAATCCTTACATAGGTGTATTATTTTTGCCGTTATTTTTGCCTTTAAGGAAACCTCCACAAAAGCAAAAAGCAGACCCGTTGGAATGTGTACCCCCCGCCCATTGGGTTGTGTTTTTGATTGCAATGCATAACAACATCAGTAGCATAGCTAAAGGGAAGAAAGCCTTCAATATTTTGTTCCTGAGCGATAGATGAAGAACAATTAAATGCTTCTAATTTTGAAAATCTTGACTGTATTACTCTATTACAATAAATGCCCCCAAAGCTTTCAGTAGTATTGTTCTTTTTTGTGCGTCACTGTTGTGAAATCAGCTTAGGTTCCATGTTATTAATGCACAATAAAAGTCCATGGTACCAATTCTGGGTAACATAAAACCTCTTCTTATATTTCTCTCTTTATCTAAATATGCTTTATTCATAAACAATTGCTATTTCATTAAATTTAATGGGACTTCTCTCAGATTTTATATGCGCTGCATCATGGACTGTGCACTTAATAGTAGACTCGAAATGCGTGCTAATAATTGTTTCCAAAAACATAAGCAAAATAGTTTTTTTGCTATTTATGAGTAAATTGCTTATTACTTAAATTTGTACAATATTTCCCTATTATGAGCCATTATGTCTGCCAGGAGGAGGCAGTGAGAGTTGGGTATGCAGATTAAGTTCTATAAATGACCTCATTTAACATGGAAGCCGATAAATTCTGCCCGCATGTTTGTGCCAAGTAGATTACATAATCCTCCCTGAACTGTAATCAAACAATACTGAAAAGCTAATTGTAACATTGTTACCAGTTTAGTACACACCAGCTCTTTGTAGGGCAACATAAATCACAGTTTTCTGCTTGAAAAAAATTCTGTGTTGAATAAATGCACAGAAACATTTTCATTTAGTTCTAAACAAAATTAATTGGCAATTAAGTGTTTGCTTTATTCGTGTTAATCTATGAAGAATGGAAACAATGGAGGAATTATGAACAATTTGCAGAAAGCAGAAAGACAAAAATTGCTTAAACCAGAGCCAAATTATAGGGGAGTAACAAGAGGCATGTGCCAAAGGGGCTCCACTACCTACCCTCCCTGCATCTTCCAATCCAGTTGTTAAAATCACAAACGTATTAAGAAAACTACCAGAATGCACTGCCTGATGTTGATGTGAGAATATGAGAATAGCTTCTCATAAAGCTGTATGCCTGTCCAAGTTTGGGGAGTCAGAAATGTAGGGTACAATGTATGGTACCCCTTCTGGGGAGTTGCTCATCTTATTTTATGGTGTATGAGCCACAACAAATTGTCAGGGCTTTGTACTGTTAAAAGTACATCATGTGGTGCTGGGGTCAGGTATCTGGCGGAATATCACAAGCCTGCCGATATACAGTATATGTATTGGGTCCCAGCAGAAGGAAAAATTGGGATGATTGGGACAAACCACTGACTGGATTATCATGATTTTGTAAATATCCTATATTGAATGGCTATCATCATAACATGTTTCTAGGTTCTTCATAACCTCTTCCTCAGATGTGCAATAGCAATATCATCTACAAAAAACAGTATATACCGTATTTTTCGCCGTATAAGACGCACTTTTTCTTCCCCAAAACTAGGGGGAAACAGTTGGTGCATCTTATCTGGCGAATACACACGCCTATTGCGGCTGTCCCTGCGGCCATCAACGGCCGTCACCCTCGGCTAACACAGGACATCACCGATCGCGGTTATGCCCTGTATTAACCCTTCAGACGCGGCGATCAAAGCTGACCGCTGCGTCTGAAGGGAAAGTGACACTAACCCGGCTGCTCTGTCAGGCTGTTCGGGACCGCCGCTGTGAAATCGCGGCGTCCCGAACAGCTTACAGGACACCTCGAGGGACCTTACCTGCCTCCTCGGTGTCTGCTCCGTGCCGGGATCCCCTGCATGGCCGGCGCTCTCCTTTGACGTCATCACGTCGTCATGCGCGCCATCCCATCATCCAATAGGAGAGGCGTGCGTAGCGACGTGATGACGGTGACGGAGAGCGTGGATCCCGGGGAAGAAGATGTCTGGAGCGTCGGGGACGCAGCGAAGGAGCGACATCCAGGGCAGCGGTGACGGGTCCGGAGCGGCGGGGACACGTGAGTATTACCTCCTATGCAGTGGTCTTCAACCTGCGGACCTCCAGATGTTGCAAAACTACAACTCCCAGAATGCCCGGACAGCCAACGGCTGTCCGGGCATACTGAGAGTTGTAGTTTTGCAACATCTGGAGGTCCGCAGGTTGAAGATCACTGTTGGTTTCAGAATCTTTTTTTTCTAGATTTTGCACCTTTAAAATTGGGTGCGTCTTATATGCCGGTGCGTCCTATAGGGCTAAAAATACGGTATTTAAAAGCATTTTCTAGGTAGAATCTAATCCCGATGAAAACAGTCATCTCTAGTTATGTGTCCTGAAATAGATCCTGTAGTAGCACTTCCCCAGAATGTGGATATATTAAGCAATGATTATCGAGTGATAATGCAGCAAGATAACAAGTGGTCAACAAAAAAAAAAGCAAGAGAAAAATAGGAGAAAGCTTTACAACTTGACCTTGTAAACTCTCCGGTAATCTCTGCTCTGATCAGGATATTCCCCAATGAGATCAGTCAGCATCCTGCAAACATCCTCCGTGGCACGCAAGCTTTGTCCATATGGAATAAAAGGCAGTGATCTGTCAGACACCCGGAGACATACAGTTATTCTTCTAAATTATTCCTACACGAGCTCTGCCCTCCGCTGACCCTACTCACTGTCTTTTCCACTTCCATAACTTTCTCCATTTCCTGATCTTCAAATCTGGACATGAAATCTATAAAATTTCTGCCAACCAGAAAAAACTAATACTTCACAATACTTTCCTTTCTGACTGCATAAACTTTTATCTGTGCGGGGGTGGTATATACCGTATTTTTTGCCATATAAGACGCTCCGGCATATAAGACGCATCCAATTTTAAAGGAGGAAAATCTAGAAAAAAAAGATTCTGAACCAAATACAATGTAAAGTATAGGACAGTGGTCTTCAACCTGCGGACCTCCAGATGTTGCAAAACTACAACTCCCAGCATGCCCGGACAGCCGCTGGGTGTCCGGGCATGCCGGGAGTTGTAGTTTTGCAACATATGGAGGTCCGCAGGTTGAAGACCACTGGTATAGGAGGTAATACTCACGTGTCCTCGCCGCTCCGCACCCGTCACCGCTGCCCTGGATGTCGCCCTCCATCGCTGTCCCCGGGGTGTCCCTGTTGCTCTGGAACGTCTCTGCTGCCCGGGGTCCTCGTTCTCCGTCGCCACCACCGTCTGAAGGGTTAATACAGGGCATCACCGCGATCGGTGATGTCCTATATTAGCCGGGGGTCCCGGCCATTGATGGCCGCAGGGACCGGCACGATAGGACAGGGTTTTAATGTTTATTTCCTGTATAAGACGCACCAAATCCCCCCCCCCCCCCCCCCCCCCCACACACACACACACACAGTTTTGGGGAAGAAAAAGTGCGTCTTATACGGTGAAAGTGGTTTAAGGGAAAAAAAAAAAATCAAGTTTGCCTGCCACACTTTACTTGTCAGAGCTGATCTTCCTAATGCAAGAAATTTTAGGGTAAATGTACACTAATCTGCATAAACATCCACAGGATTTTGTTGTGGTTCTGCTGCAAATTTGCCACAGATGAGGTGCGGTTTTTAGAGGGATACTCCGGTGGAAAACAATTTTTTTAAATCAACTGGTGCCAGAAAGTTAAACAGATTTGTAAATTACTTCTATTTAAAAATCTTAATCCTTCCAGTGCTTATCAGCTGCTGTATGTTCCAGAGGAAGTTGAGTTGTTCTTTATTTTCTGTCTGACCACAGTGCTCTCTGCTGGCACCTCTGTCCGTGTCAGGAACTGCCCAGAGCAGGAGCAAATTTCCATGCTCTGGACAGTTCCTGACATGGACAGAAGTGTCAGCAGAGAGCACTGTGATCAGACAGAAAAGAAATTCAAAAAGAAAAGGACTTCCTCTGTAGTATACAGCAGCTGATAAGTACTAGAAGGATTAAAGGGGTACTCCTGTGGTCATTTTTTTTTTTTTAATCAACTGGTGCCAGAAAGTTAAAACAGATTTGTAAATTACTTCTATTAAAAAATCTTAACCCTTCCAGTATCTATCTGCTGTATTCTCCACAGGAAGTTGTATGTCCTTCTGGAATTCTGTTCAGTCAGACCACAGTGCTCTCTGCTGACACCTCTGTCTATGTCAGGAACTGTCCAGAGTACAAGCAAATTCCCATAGCAAACCTGTCCTACTCTGGACAGTTCCTGACATGGACATATGTGTCAGCAGAGAGCACTGTGGTCAGACAGAAAAGAACTCTAGAAAGAAATACAACTTCCTCTGGAGCATACAGCAGCTGATAAGTACTGGAAGGATTAAGATTTTTAAATAGAAGTAGTTTACAAATCTGTTTACCGTATATACTCGAGTATAAGCCGAGTTTTTCAGCACGATTTTTCGTGCTGAAAACACCCCCCTCGGCTTATACTCGAGTGAACTCTCCACCCGCAGTGGTCTTCAACCTGCGGACCTCCAGAGGTTTCAAAACTACAACTCCCAGCAAGCCCGGGCAGCCATCGGCTGTCTGGGCTTGCTGGGAGTTGTAGTTTTGGAACCTCCGGAGGTCCGCAGGTAGAAGACCACTGCGGCCTTCGACATCATCCAGCCCCCTCTCACCCCCCTTTAGTTCTGTACAGTACTCACCTCCGCTCGGCGCTGGTCCGGTGCTGCAGGGCTGTCCGGAGAGGAGGTTGTCCGGTGGGATAGTGGTTCCGGGCTGCTATCTTCACCGGGGAGGCCTCTTCTAAGCGCTTCGGGCCCGGCCTCAGAATAGTCACGTTGCCTTGACAACGATGCAGAGGTACGTTCATTGCCAACGTACTTCTGCGTCATTGTCAAGGCAACGCCTCTATTCCGGGCCCGAAGCGCGGAGAAGAGGCGCCCCCGGTGAAGATAGCAGCCCGGAACCACTATCCCACCGGACCACCTCCTCTCCGGACAGCCCTGCAGCACCGGACCAGCGCCGAGCGGAGGTGAGTACTGTACAGAACTAAAGGGGGGTGAGAGGGGGCTGGATGATGTCGAAGTTGCAGTGGTCTTCAACCTGCGGACCTCCGGAGGTTTCAAAACTACAACTCCCAGCAAGCCCAGACAGCCGATGGCTGCCTGGGCTTGCTGGGAGTTGTAGTTTTGAAACCTCTTGAGGTCCGCAGGTTGAAGACCACTGAGGGCGGATGATGAGAAGAGGATGATGAAGGGGGGGGGTGTGGGATGATGACCAGAGGATGATGAAGGGGGGGTGTGGGATGATGACAAGGGGATGATGAAGGGGGGTGGGGATGATGACAAGGGGATGATGAAGGGGGTTGTGTGGGATGATTACAAGGGGATGATGAAGGGGGGGGGGATGATGACAAGGGGATGATGAAGGGGGGTGGGGATGATGACAAGGGGATGATGAAGGGGGGATGTGTGGGATGATGACAAGGGGATGATGACAGGTGATGAGATGATGATGAGGGTCTGGATGATGACAGGCGGTGATGATGATGAGGATGTTAATGACGGGTCTGGATGATGACAGGGGGGGATGATATATTTCCCACCCTAGGCTTATACTTGAGTCAATAACTTTTCCTGGGATTTTGGGTTGAAATTAGGGGTCTTGGCTTATACTCGAGTCGGCTTATACTCGAGTATATATGGTAACTTTCTGGCACCAGTTGATTTAAATTGGGAAAACCATGACAAAACCTTGACATACATTGTTTGCTGCAGATTTTAAAATCCGCACCACAGTTTAATTTCAGTCAGGACAATTTTTTAGCTGTGTGTAGAAGAGATCTCCAAATCCTATCTACATTGCAGTTACTATAATTTGCTGCGGATTTGCTTTGCAAATTTCCACACAGAAAATCTGAATAAAATTTGGCCAGAGTTCATAGGGTTTGTAACTGCATTATGCCAGTTTTCCATAGTAAATAATAGAAAAATGTCATTGTTGTACTAATGGTAGTTTTAGAATCTCTGCTGTCATTTCTGTGGTTGGCCGCTTTTTTTTTTTTGTAGGCATCAACAAGCGGATTTAGATTGTGTCGTCATTGTTTCTGCTGAACTGTGCGTGGTTGAGACTTTATTATTCATGCAGAGAAACAGCAAATTAAACTAATGAGCTAGTTCCATATAAATGAATCGAAATACAGTGCTAAATAGTAGCAACAGCTGAAAAGTATTTTAAAAGGCTGCTGTCACAATTTATTATTATTTTTTTTTTTTTTTTATTGACACAATTTTGGGCCACAACTAAGTGCGTATTTAAACTACAGAATTTTCATACTGGGAAATTTTGGTGCAGCAGCCTCCCATTTGTCTTCAATCAGATGCTGCTGCACCGGGCACACTGCTGATTTTCTTCAAAATAAAATTCTGAGCTCCTGCTGTGCGTGGAATTTCGCTGGGCAGATTTCCTGTAGTGTGAATTTGTCCTACAAAAGGAATAATTCTTCTCATTCCTGCTGCATCCACTTCTGACTTTGGCTAAGAAAACTGCAGTGACAGTATTCCAAAAAATTGCCAAGTGGAAACACAGCCTTAGGTACGTTCACACATGTGTATTTTGATGCAAATTTTATGCTGTTGATTTTCCTTCCTATTGAAGTCAATGAGTAGAAATATCAGCAGCTGAAAATCTGCATCAGAATACTCAAACCTGCAGCGGGAAACTCGCGGGTAACCCACCCATATTGAAGATTTGAAGTTGTAAATTCTGCAACTGTGGATTTGAAGGTAATTCTTCATATTCTTCTCTATAGCCTGTTACATGACTCTGCCTCTCAACCCATCAGCGGCAGAGGCAGGACATTGATGTGGGGGGCGATTAGCTGAGCCACAGTGTTACATTTCAGTTTCCATAACCAGGAAGAAGCCTGGGGCAGGAGGATAGAAGACCAATATCCATAGAGGAGATCGCAGGGGTCCAAGCGGTCAGACCCCCTACGATCAGACACTTATCCCCTATCCTATCGATAGTGGATAAGTTGTGTTCACCGAAGTACCTCTTTAAAGGGAATCTATCATCAGTATCATCAGCACTCACCTATTGGTGCAGATGACATTGATTAAAAAAAGATGATACTTACCATCTCCCGATCTGTGCTACGCTGATATCCTTCTTTTTCTTGAGGAGCTGGGTGCATGGTGGGATCTGTCTTCAATCAAAGCACTTCCTCTCTGTGCTTAGGCTCCTGTGCTGCAGAATAAAGCTCCACTCTGCAGCATAATGCTTCTCCTCCGCATGCACAGCCGGTATAAAGAGAAATCTCTTGTCTCGCGAGAGATTTTACAGCGGAGGAAAGGCGCTATGCTGCAAATTGAAGAACGATTCTGCAACATAGGAGCCTCAGCACAAGGGGAGGAAGCGCTTCATATGAAGATTGAAGACTGATGTTACCATTCATGAAGGGCTTCGGAACGCCCCCTGTGCACCCAGCACCTCATTAGCATATCAAGGGAAAAGAAGAATATTGGCGAAACGGAGGCTTGGATAAGTAAGTATTATTTTCATCAGTGTCATCTTCACTACAAGTCTATACCAATAGGTTGGTGCGGGTGATATTGATGACAGATTCCCTTTAAAATGAGATTTGGTAAATCAGACAGTCCCTTTAGGCTGTGTTCACATGTTGCAGTATCTGCAGTGCTGTTGCATTAATCACAGTGAAAACACTGCAGTACTGTGATAGTGCTGTAAGGAAACTGTAATACACCTGCATGGTGTGAACACAGCCTTAAAGGGGTACTCCGGTGGAAACCTTTTTTTTTTTTTTTAAATCAACTGGTGCCAGAAAGTTAAACAGATTTTTAAATTACTTCTATAAAAAAAAATCTTTAATACTTCCAGTACTTTTTAGGGGCTGTATACTAGAGAGGAAATGCTTATCTTTTTGGATTTCTTTTCAGTCACGACCACAGTGATCTCTGCTGACCTCTGCTGTCCATTTTAGGAACTGTTCAGAGAAGCATATGTTTGCTATGGGGATTTTCTCCTGCTCTGGACAGTTCTTAAAACGGACAGCAGAGGTCAGAAGAGAGCACTGTGGTCTTGACAAAAGAGAAATCCAAAAAGAGCATTTCCTCTGTAGTATATAGTTGCTAATAAGTACTGGAAGGATTAAGATTTTTTTAATAGAAGTAATTTACAAATCTGTTTACCTTTCTGGCACCAGTTGATTTAAAAAAGACAAAAGTTTTCCACCAGAGTACCCCTTTAAGGACGTTTAATTACCAGGAAATGTTTCTCAATTATTGAAGCACTGATATAAAAATTGTGGGGACTAAATAATTCAGGGTTTTCTTCATTTTCCCCACTGGAAATAAAAATGTTAACTCTGGAAGCTAAGTAACACTGTAGAACATGCTTCTATAAATTGATCATTTAAAAGCAGCTTTATCGGGCGGCCATGTAACTATAGTACGATGACATCACTCATTAGTCCAATTATCACAGACTAAATGTTCTCATTTCTACTTTTAAGCACAATTTAACTTGATAATTATTTTATACATTAAACTTTTAGTGCAATGTAAAATCTCTGGGTTTTTATGTACGCTCATGCTGCTAGTGTTTTTACTTCTGAATTAATCTGCTTTAAAGTTAATTGCAATTGATCTGAATTATTAATGGCAGGCAGTTGTAGTTTAGGGTGGTGTCAGGTGCGGATTAGTACATGATAAATGATCCTTCAATAGAAAGCAACAGTATGAAATCTGTTAAGAAGGAGACAGCGCAAGTTTGCAGTAACTTTTAAGATTAAAGTAGCAAATTAGTTTCTTTGCAGTATTATTATCGGAAGGATTCCTTAATCTTCACTGCTGGAGCCCTAAACTCCTTTCACCTGCCCTGTAGAGATGGTCAAACCTAATGTTTGCCCCTCTGCAGTGTTACACACAGGCTGGGGCAAAAAGCCTGGGAAATGACCCCTCGCCCCCCCTACTCCTCTCTCACAACACACAGTCACTGAGGGGGATCTTTCCAAAACTTTTTTCTATACCCTATTAATTTTTTTTGCAATATATCATCATATGTGTATGTACAGTACACACAGGCTATTCTTGCTATTTATTCCTACATAAAAAAATAAAATAATATCCACAAAAGAAAAACAGAAGTATAAGAATATTAAAGGGAACCCGTCATGGACCGGCTCACTCATTACATTGAGCTATGATTTACTCTGAAGCTATGATTTAGCTCATCTTTACAGGGAAACTGACAGTGGGTTCACCCACACTAAACCCAATACACAGGGTTTTACTGCAGGCGAACCAGATTACAATGAGGTATAACTTATTACAGTTCCGGAGATACATGCTGTATTAACCAGCATTGCTAATCTGGACATGGCAGGCTTTGCGCAATGGAGGTGGAACCCAGCATACCCAGCATCCCTGCGTCCATCTCCTCTACACTGATATGCTTGCCCACTTCATGAATATTCATGGAACCCTTTCGCCCATGTGAGTGCAATGGGGCAGACATATCGGACATTTCCAGATTAGCAATTCTGGTTATTACTCACTGTATCTCCAGAAATGGACCGCAGATTTAGGTACATTATACCTCATTGTAATCCAATTCAACCACACCATAACTTAGTGTATTGGGTTTAGTGAGGGTGAACCTGCTGCCAGTTCCTTTTAAAGACTATGAACATCTTTTCACTATATATATATATATATATATATATATATATATATATATATATATATATATATATATATATATATATACATTGTTTCCTGAATGGAAAACTGAACAACTTCCTAAATCATCTTCCTTAAAGATTACCTAACATTTAGCTGCTACATAGAAAAAGATAAATCTGTCAGAAAGACTTTCTGCTCTCTCAGTGTTAGAGTGAGTTACACAACAACATGGATAGAGCCCTGCATGGGAATATTTTCTTAATCCCACGCCTGCTGAATTATTGACCATTACCGCCCGATACTGGAAGGTGTGCTTTCCACTCCCACAACATGTGTGTCCAATCATGCCCGCTTTCGTAGACAATTTTGTCACAGCTTTTAGATATACTGTAGTACCCCCTGTGCCATTTCACCAACCCTTTTTGCCATTTCATCTCCCCTTTTGCCATTTTATCGGCCCCCTGTGGCATTTCAGAGGTTTGCGGTACTGTGCTTTGTTTTTCCGGGACCCACTGTAGGTTCTGTGACCACCTGCCCGCAACAACCTCATTACCACCTGCACCCGAAAGTTTTTTATTGGTTCCCTCAGGACCCGCGTGATCCCAGTCCAGATTCAGGGCTTTAAACTTGGATAGATTTCAGGGAGAAGAGAAACCTTGCAGGACAGTTCATACATACAAGTATATAAGGCATTGTCTGGGTGGGCTTAGCCTGTAAAGAACATTCATTCCTATATAGCAATGAGCAAATAGATTTTTAACAAATTGTATTCATTATAAATTTTGCTGAAAATTTGGACTTGGTCTAAACCAAAAATTTTTATTATTCAGTGATATATATGGTCCAAAAGGAGATACTGTTTTCCCTCCTCACTCCTTGTACTGGTGTAAGCCAGAGATGCTTTATGTATGCTTGGCTTACTGTTAATAAATTCCGTGGATTGGGCTTTCTGGATGTAACACAATCTATGCACCGCATTACATAGCTGATTAATGGTATCTGCTTAATGCCTAAGGCTACTTTCACGCTACCATTGTCCCGCAGTAGTGTAACGGGAGCCGGGGCCACTGGGGAGAATAGCGGGAGAATACTCCAGCTGAAAAAGAGCGGCACCTGACTGAACCCATTCACTATACTGGGATCCATCGGGATATACTTTTATCCGTTGCGCCTTGTCAAAATGATGGCCGTCAAACTCAAAAAAAAAAAAGAGTTTGAAAGTATGAAAGTAGCCTAAAGGTTTCCTAGGCAAAAAAAAGCAGGAGGGAAGCCAGTATTGGTTCACAATGCTCTGTACAAAGAACAGGCACTACTGGTGCACCTTCTGATCTTGCCTATAAAACCCTATGGCAATTAGCAGAGACAATGCTGGAGGGAAGTATAATATTTGGAGGTTTTGAGAGTATTTTTTTACATTTATTATACCAATCTATTTTTTTTTAAAACAAATTCCTTGGATCATTTGAATTTATATCGGAGCCAAAACAGATTTGATTGCTGACAGATTCAAGCAAAAACACCCAAAATGAGAACAAAGTTTTCCAAATTAAACAAGCCATCCTTTAAGGATTAGAGCAGTGATTCGCAACCGCGGTGCCGCGGCACACGTGTGTGCTGTTCAGAACTGCCCGTGGTGCCGCGGGATTTTGCCGTGATTTTTTATTTTATTTTATTTTTTTAAATGTCCCGCCCTGGCCTGACGGTGCAGGGGGGAAGGGAAGTCTGCGTGCGCAGTGCGCACACAGCGTCCCCCTGCGTCTCCTGTGTCCCCCTCCGTCCCCTGCGTCTCCAGCATCCCCCGTGTTCCCCTCCTTCCCCCTCTGTTCCCTGTGTCCCCCGCGTCCCCCTCCTTCACTATCCTTCCTCCTCTCCCTTGCGGCGCAGTGAGACGAAAATTGTGCCCTGGGGTGGAACGAGCTGCACCTGCGCCGGACTCCCGTGCCTGCTGTGGAACTGCAAGCTGCGCGGGCCGGCTTGCTTAAGGTACCATACCCTTTCCACCCCTCTGTTCACCTTCTCAACCCTGTCTAAACCCCCCCACTGTCACCCAGGTCCACCCTCTACCCCCCCCCGTCACTCATGTCCACCCCCCCCTGTCAGCCATGTCCGCCTTGTCCACCTCCCTGTCCATCTCTATCACCCATGTCCTCCCCCCTGTCACCCATGTAATCCCTCCCTGTCACCCATGTCCACCCCGCCCTGTCACCCATGTCCACCCTCCCTGTCAGCCATGTCCCCCCCCCTGTCAGCCATGTCCACCCCCCCTGTCACCCATGTCCACCCTCCCTGTCTCCAATGTCCACCCTCCCTGTCACCCATGTCCACCCCCCCCCTGTCAACCATGTCCACCCCCCCTGTCACCCATGTCCACCCCCTGTCACCCATATCCATCCTCCCTGTCACCCATGTCCACCCTCCCTGTCCCCCATGTCCACCCTCCCTGTCACTCATGTCCACACCCCGTCACCCATGTTCACCTTCCTGTGACCCATGTCCACCCCCCGTCACTCATGTCAACTCCCTCTCACACATGTCCCCCCACCTATCATCCCCGTCACCCATGTCCACCTCCCCTCTCACCCATGTTCACCCTCCTGTCATCCATGTCTGCCTTGTCCACTCCCCTGTCCATCCCTGTCACTCATGTTTACCCCCGTAGTCTACCCTGTCACCCATGTCCACCCTCCTGTTCACCCATCTGTCCCTTTGTCACCCCAGTCCACCCCTCTCTGTCACTCCTGTCCCTCTTTTACCCCCTTGTCCACCCCTCTGACCCCCATGTGCACCCTCCCTGTCACTCATGCCCACCCTTCCCTGTCACTCATGCCCACCCTTCCCTGTCACTCATGTCCACCCTTCCCTGTCACCCATGTCCACCCTCCCTGTCCCCCATGTCCACCCTCCCTGTCACTCATGTCCACCCTTCCCTGTCACCCATGTCCACCCCCCCGTCACTCATGTCCACCCCCTCTCACACATGTTCCCCCACCTATAATCCCCGTCACCCATGTCCACCCCCCCCTCTCACCCATGTCCACCCTCCTGTCATCCATGTCTGCCTTGTCCACTCCCCTGTCCATCCCTGTCACTCATGTTTACCCCCCCCCGTCTACCCCCGTAGTCTACCCTGTCACCCATGTCCACCCTCCTGTTCACTCATCTGTCCCTTTGTCACCCCAGTCCACCACACCCTCCAATGTCCACCTCTCTGACCACATCCTTGTCACCCATGTCCACCCCCTATTCACCCCCCTGTCACCCATGTGCACCCTCCCTGTCACCCATGTCCACCCTCCCTGTCACCCATGTCCACCCTCCCTGTCACTCATGTCCACCCTTCCCTATCACCCATGTCCACACACCCCCCTGTCACCCATGTCCACACCCCCCCTGTCACCCATGTCCCCCATGTTCACCTTCCTGTCACCCATGTCCACCCCCCCAATCACTCATGTCCACCCGCACTCACACATGTCCCCCCACCTATCATCCCCGTCACCCATGTCCACCCCCCCTCTCACCCATGTCCACCCTCCTGTCATCCGTGTCTGCCTTGCCCACTCCCGTCCATCCCTGTCACTCATGTTTACCCCCCATCTACCCCCGTAGTCTACTCTGTCACCCATGTCCACCCTCCTGTCCCTTTGTCACTCCTGTCCCTCTTTTATCCCCTTGTCCACCCCTCTGACCCCCTGTCTCCCATGTCCATCCTCCTGTCATCCATGCCCACCCCCCCATTCAACCCTCTGTCACCCCTGCCCATCCCTGTCACCCATATACACCCTCCATTGTCCACCCCTCTGACCACATCCTTGTCACCCATGTCCACCCCCTGTCCACCCCTCTGTCACCCCTATGCCCCCGTAACCCATGTTCACTCTTCTACACCCATCTATCACCTTTGTACACCTCCCTACACCCCTCTGTACACTCCTCTACACCGCTCTGTCATCCATGTACACTCCTCTACACCCCTGTCACCCATGTACACTTCTCTACAACCCTCTGTCACCCATGTACACCCATCTATCACCCATGTACACTTCTCTACACCCCTCTGTCACCCATGTACACTTCTCTACACCCCTTTGTCACCCATGTACACCCATCTGTCACACATGTACACTCCTCTACACCCCTCTGTCACCCATGTACACTCCTCTACACCCCTCTGTCACCCATGTACACCCATGTACACTCCTCTGTACCCCTCTGTCACCCATGTACACTCCTCTACATCCCTCTGTCACCCATGTACACCCATCTGTCACCCATGTACACTCCTCTATACCCCTCTGTCACCCATGTACACTCCTCTACATCCCTCTGTACACTCCTCTACACCCCTCTGTCACCCATGTACACCCCTCTGTCACCCATGTACACTCCTCTACACCCCTCTGTCACCCATGTACACTCCTCTACACCCCTCTGTCACCCATGTACATTACTCTACACCCCTCTGTCACCCAAGTACACTCCTCAACACCCCTATCACCCATGTACACTCCTCAGCACCCCTCTGTCACCCATGTACACTCCTCTATACCCCTCTGTCACACATGTACACTCCTCTACACCCCTCAGTCACCCATGTACGCTCCTCTACACCCGTCACCCATGTACGCTCCTCTACACCCCTCTGTACACTCCTCTACACCCCTCTGTACACTCCTCTACCCCCCTCTAAACCCCCTGCCCATCCCTGTCACCCATGTACACCCTCCATTGTCCACCCCTCTGACCACATCCTTGTCACCCATGTCCACCCCCTGTCCACCCCTGTCACCCCTATGCCCCCGTCACCCATGTTCACTCTTCTACACCCATCTATCACCTTTGTACACCTCCCCTACACCCCTCTGTACACTCCTCTACACCCATCTGTCACCCATGTACACCCATGTACACTTCTCTACACCCCTCTGTCACCTATGTACACTTCTCTACTCCCCTTTGTCACCCATGTACACCCATCTGTCACACATGTACACTCCTCTATACCCCTCTGTCACCCATGTACACTCCTCTACACCCCTCTGTCACCCATGTACACTCCTCTGTACCCCTCTGTCACCCATGTACACTCCTCTACACCCCTCTGTCACCCATGTACACCCATCTGTCACACATGTACACTCCTCTACACCCCTCTGTACACCCCTCTGTCACCCATGTACACCCATCTGTCACCCATGTACACTCCTCAACACCCCTCTGTCACCCATGTACACTCCTCTATACCCCTCTGTCACCCATGTATACTCCTCTACATCCCTCTGTACACTCCTCTACACCCCTCTGTCACCCATGTACACCCCTCTGTCACCCATGTACACTCCTCTACACCCCTCTGTCACCCATGTACACTCCTCTACACCCCTCTGTCACCCAAGTACACTCCTCAACACCCCTCTGTCACCCATGTACACTCCTCAACACCCCTCTGTCACCCATGTACACTTCTCTACACCCCTTTGTCACCCATGTACACTTCTCTACACCCCTTTGTC
The DNA here is from genome assembly GCF_029499605.1 of Hyla sarda. Classification (NCBI taxonomy): domain Eukaryota; kingdom Metazoa; phylum Chordata; class Amphibia; order Anura; family Hylidae; genus Hyla; species Hyla sarda. The sequence continues at coordinate 103,668,192 of NC_079194.1, read as the reverse complement.
ACCTATGTACACCCATCTGTCACACATGTACACTCCTCTACACCCCTCTGTCACCCATGTACGCTCCTCTACACCCCTCTGTACACTCCTCTACACCCCTCTGTACACTCCTATACCCCCCTCTAAACCCCCTGCCCATCCCTGTCACCCATGTACACCCCTCTGACCACATCCTTGTCACCCATGTCCACCCCCTGTCCACCCCTCTGTCACCCCTATGCTCCCGTCACCCATGTTCACTCTTCTACACCCATCTATCACCTTTGTACACTCCTCTACACCCCTCTGTACACTCCTCTACACCCCTCTGTCACCCATGTACACTTCTCTACACTCCTCTGTCACCCATGTACACTTCTCTACACCCCTTTGTCACCTATGTACACCCATCTGTCACACATGTACACTCCTCTATACCCCTCTGTCACCCATGTACACTCCTCTGTACCCCTCTGTCACCCATGTACACTCCTCTACACCCCTCTTTCACCCATGTACACCCATCTGTCACCCATGTACACTCCTCTATACCCCTCTGTCACCCATGTACACTCCTCTACACCCCTCTGTACACTCCTCTACACCCCTCTGTCACCCATGTACACTCCTCTCCACCCCTCTGTCACCCATGTACACTCCTCTATACCCCTCTGTCACCCATGAACACTCCTCTACACCCCTCTGTCACCCATGTACACTCCTCTACCCCCCTCTAAACCCCTCTGTCACCCATGTCCATCCCTCTACACCCCTCTGTCACCCATGTCCACTCTTCTACACCTCTCTGCCACCCATGTAAAAAAGAAAAGAAAAAAAAGTTCAGAGCCTGATAGGTTTGTTTTGCAGGTTTAACGGTGAAGAATTGTGTGTGGAAGAAATCGTGATGATGGCCCAGACTAGATGGAGAGGAGAAGGCAATGATGCAAATTAGAGAAGACGTCATTGGTGAGTTGCTGTATAAAGCAGCACTTTAAACTACATACCCACTGATAAATAGATATAGTGCATTGCGTTTTTTTACCGTTTTTCCTTTTTTTTCTTGCTCGTCAACCTCGGTAGCGGTGCCCCGTGGAAAAAAAAATTTCCGAGGTGTGCCCCGATCCGAAAAAGGTTGGGAAACACTGGATTAGAGTATAAAAGTGTCCCATTACTGGGACCCTCATCAATCAGTTGTTATCTTTATAGCTCACAGATGTATTACCACCCAGCCTTTTTAGGGTGCTTAAAGGCATGCCTTGTCATATGTAGACCTTTCATATCATCAAATAACTAAGGAATTCTGTAATTCTGGACTCTAAGGCTATGTTCACACAACAAAAAAGTTGCGGAATGTCCATCCAGAAAACAGAGGCATACATTCTGCAAACTTTGCACTAGGACTGCTCGGAAATGCAGCATCTCCATAGACAGCAATGCATTTCCAAGTGGAATATACAGAATCAATGAACAGGTTCAACCGCCGCGTGCACGGTGCAGCAGAATCCTATTGAAATTATTGAGACTCTGCTGCAGCTGAATTTCCACGTTGAATATTTCTGAAGAATTCCGCTCGGAAATTCCACCATGTGAACATGCCCTAAGAAAGCTAAGTGACAAACCCTGTGGGAGCTACAAGGGTAACTATGGTTACCCAAATTTCCTGAAAACTAAGAAGAGAAGTTTGAACAAAATTTCTATACACTCTTGCTGTAGTTGTCTCCTGAAACAAATTATGTTGATACAGAATAATACATTATTTAATCTTTTTTGGAATCAAACATTTTGTAAGCCTCTTGCTGCTCACCAAAGGATATGTATTAGAATTCCCTGGTAGCACTTTACAGCAGATTTACTTTAATTAGCTGTAAAACAAGGATAAGAAGCTTCTTCCTTGCCATAAAATCACCCATTTAGCTGAGTTTCAAGGGGAAGCAACCAAAAATGCTGACAAATAAATTCAGCAGTAATTTTATGTTTTGAAGTCCTATTTAGATCTAATTAGCACCATTAGCACATGTTAATGAATTACACCAATGCTGATAAACTTTATATACATACATGTAGTGTCCCAGCACCAGTATTCCAGCTACCAAATGTGAATGCGGTATTGAGAGTTTACATACAAATTTGTTTTTGTGCATTTCAGCATCGGAATGTCCACCACTGTAATTCTGTAGTGTGCACTGTGCATCAGTATTCCAGCAGTGGGATTCTAAGTGGAATTCTGGTCAGAAATTCTGTAGTGTGCCTAAAAGTTAACATTTGCATCACTGATGTATCAGATTAATGATGTCTTGGCAGGTAAAGGCTGTGGGAAGAGTCTCTAGTCCAGCCTCTTCTCCCAGGAGAGAGGTCGCCCCAAACCAGTTGGAGTCTGGTGCCAAACATCTCCCAGCTTTGCTCTTGTTGGACAGAACAGTCAGTCAGTCTATGTATAGCTTTTGTCAGTGCAACATCTGTTAGCATACCTACACCTGGGCCAAAGTGTTATTTCCTTGGAGGAATTCTGTTCCACAAGCAAGTCACTGTTCTGTTTCTCTTCCAATCCCCTATTTTCTGCAGCTGATTTTGCTATCCATTAAGTTTAATGAGTAGCAAAATCAGCTGCACATTACAGTCAGGTCCATAAATATTGGGACATTGACAGAATTCTAACATTTTTGGCTCTATACACCACCACAATGGATTTGAAATGAAATGAACAAGACGTGTGAACGGTGTAGGAATCACAACAGTTTGCATATGTGCCTCCCCACTTGTTAAGGGACCAAAAGTAATGGACCAGAATAATAATCATAAATCAAACTTTCAATTTTTAATACTTGGTTGCAAATCCTTTGCAGTCAATTACAGCCTGAAGTCTGGAACGCATAGACATCAGCAGACATTGCTGGGTTTCATCCCTGGTGATGCTCTGCCAGGTCTCTACTGCAACTGTCTTCAGTTCCTGCTTGTTCTTGGGGCATTTTCCCTTCAGTTTTGTCTTTAGAAAGTGAAATGCTGCTCAATCGGATTCAGGTCAGCTGTTTGACTTGGCCATTGCATATCATTCCACTTATTTCCCTTAAAAACTTTTTGGTTGCTTTTGCAGTATGCTTTGGGTCATTGTCCATTTGCACTGTGAAGCGCTGTCCAATGAGTTCTGCAGCATTTTGCTGAATATGACCAGATAATATTGCCCGAAACACTTCAGTATTCATCCTGCTGCTTTTGTCAGCAGTCACATCATCAATAAATACAAGAGAAGCCATTCCATTGGCAGCCATACATGCCAACGCCATGACACTACCACCACCATGCTTCACCGATGAGGTGGTATGCTTAGGATCATGTTCCTTTCCTTCTCCATACTCTTCTCTTCCCATCACTCTATAAGTTGATCTTGGTCTCATCTGTCCATAGGATGTTGTTCCAGAACTGTGAAGGATTTTTTTAAACTCTAATTTGGCCTTCCTGTTTTTGAGGCTCACCAATGGTTTCCATCTTGTGGTGAACCCTCTGTATTCACTCTGGTGAAGTCTTCTCTTGATTGTGGACTTTGACACACATACACCTACCTCCTGGAGAGTGTTCATCATCTTGCCAACTGTTGTGAAGGGGTTTTCTTCACCAGGGAAAGAATTATTCAGTCATCCTCCACAGTTGTTTTTCTTGGTCTTCTGGGTCTTTTGGTGTTGCTGAGATCACCGGTGCCTTTTTCTTTTCTTTTTAAGAATGCTCCAAACAGTTGTTTTGGCCACGCCTAATGTTTTGGCTATCTCTCTGATGGGTCTGTTTAGTTTTTTCAACATAATGATGGCTTGCTTCACTGACAGCTCTTTGGATCTCATCTTGAGAGTTGACCGCAACATAGTTAAAGCAAATCTTGTTTGTTTCATTTCAAATCCATTGTGTTGGTTTACAGAGCCAACATTTTTAGAATTGTATTGATGTCCCAATATTTATGGACCTGACTGTATATGCATCAAAAATATGCAGCAGATCCTGTATGTGTGAACGTACCCTTAAATGGGCACTGTCAGATATAAAAACTTTTTATATGTTGTACATCTTGGAAAAACAATAGTTTTTCTAATATATTTCTTTAAAAAAAAACATGTCACATTTTATTAAAGAAAACTGCCTTTGAAAATCCCACCACCACTAGAGGTCCCCATACCTCCTGGGACACTGATGAGTCCCACAGCAGCATGAGTGTGTCCAAGAGTCATTGACGCGAGATGGCTTATTGACAAGTCTTCAGGAGGAACACAGCCTACAGCAACACTGCTGTAACACAGAGTTTTACCAAATATCTGCCTCCAGCTGTTGCAAAACTACAACTCCAAGCATGCCTGGATGGTCAAAAGATGTCTGGGCATGCTGGGAGTTGTAGTTTTGCAAAAGCTGTAGGCACACAGATGAAGGCAACCCAAATGCAAAATAAACAGTCATCAAAACACTGTACCTCCACCTATTCTCAAACTACAAGTCCCAGCATTACAGGACTGGCAAAGGGTTATACACATGAATAACATAGGGAAAAAATATAAAAAGTTTGCATAAAACAAAATACTGTACTTTTAGCTCTAAACCTTTACAATAATTTAAGAAGATGTAAGTTATACACTCACCATATTGTATTTGGTAGAGTACAGGCAATCTCCAATAATCATTGTGTGTGTGTGTACAGCATAAATCCAGAGAGGAAAGGGTTACAGACCAGGGCTGCTATGCTCCTCCAAGACCAGTGAATCAGCAGAGTGAGGGAGGGGGAGGAGTCATCACAGTGAAGGCAAGAGAAAGACATGCCTCCTCCCTTTGGAAGCATGAAAAAGACATTGAGCAGCTATAATCTGCTATTTCTTATGAAATATTGGTGATAGAGACATAAAAATTACGTGCACATGATCAGGATTAGGTACTAAGTAAAATATAACAGTTTTGTTCTTTTTGTGGAATCTGACAGGTAAGCTTTAAAAAAAAAAAAAGTAAAAAATTTGAAAAATCCCCTCCCCCAATAAAAATGTAAATGATCACTTTTTCCCATTTTACCCCCAGAAAGTGTAAAAAAAATAAAAATAATTAATAAACATATTTGTTATCACCGTGTGCATAAATATCCAAGCTAACAAAATATAATGTCATCCCGTACGGTGAACAGCGAAAACATAAAAAAGGCCAAAATTGCTGCTTTTTTGTCATATAATATTCAAAAAAAAATTTATAAAAAAATTTATTAAAAGTTTCATATATGCATATGGGTATCAAAAAAAAGTACAGATCACAGTGCAAAAAAATGTCCATACAGCCCCTTATACAGGAAAATGAAGAAGTTATAGGTTGTCAAAATAGAGGGATTTTAAAATGCACTAATTTGGTTTAAAAATTTGAGATTTTTTTTTAAAGTGGTACAATAATAGAGAAGTATATAATCATGGGTATCATTTTAATCATATTTACCCACAGAATAAAGAAAACATGTCATTTTTCCCGCAAATTGTACAGCGTGAAAGCGAAAACTTCCATAATTTGCAAAATTGTGGTTTTCTTTTCAATTTCCCTACACAAATAGTATTTTTTTTTAATTTTGCCATACATTTTTATGGTAAAGTGAGTGATGTCATTACAAAGGACAACTAGTCTGTCATACTAGTCTGTGGAGGAAAATATAAAAGAGTTATAATTTTTAGACGGCGAGGAGTAAAAAACAAAAATGCTAAAATAAAATTGGCTGGATCCTTAAGGTCAAAATGGGCTGTGTCCTTAAGGGGTTAAAGGGACAGTAACCAAATATTCAATCACCTGCACCAAAAGCTGTAACGTTCCATGCTTTGCTAAAGCAACTGTGTTCTAGTCGATATACACAATAAGTTTTAGTAAAGTGTTAAAGTTGTTTTACAGAATTCTAGTGTCCAAAGGTCTCATTCCTGCACTGTACACTATGGAAACTCAATTGACCAAAGGTCAGTGGGGTTCACAGGGTAACACCAGGTTAGCTACACTACCCTGCCACATGACATAACATTTAAAAGGACTACCGTATTTTTCACCCTATAGGACGCACTGGCATATAAGACGCACCCAATTTTAAAGGTGCAAAATCTAGAAAAAAAGATTCTGAACCCAACAGTGATCTTCAACCTGCGGACCTCCAGATGTTGCAAAACTACAACTCCCAGCATGCCCGGACAGCCGTTGGGTCAATCACATGTAAATTATCAGCTGCTGTTATGATCCACATTGCTCTCTGCTGACACCTCTGTCCATTTTAGGAACTGTCCAGAGCAGGATAGGTTTTCTATGGGGATTTGCTCCTACTCTGGACAGAGGTGTCAGCAGAGAGCACTGTGGTCAGGCAGAAAGGAAATTCAAAAAGTAAAGAACTTCCTGTGCATCATAACAACAGCTGATAAGTACTGGAAGAGATTTTTTAATAGAAGTAATTTACAAATCTGTTTAACTTTCTGGCACCAGTTTATTTAAAAAAAATAGTTTTCCAGTGGAGTATCCCTTTAATTGCAGGATGCTAAGCAGGCTGAATTGGAAATGAAAGTCATTTAGAAAAGTAATTATTGTGCACACTGCTGCACTATAATAATTTTCATCTGACTTTACAGTTGCATTTTAGGGACTGAATAACAGTGGGATGGCAGAGCGAGATTCCCTCTGACAGAGTCACCAGGCTGCACAGATGGTAGTTTCCTTGCAGAAGGACATGCCAATGTAATTATGCCTGCAGCAACTATGCATCCTGCCCATAGCACCGCACATTTATGTTCAAAAAAAATTTGTGGAGTAATGTGACCTCAATGTGACAAAATGTGGATTTTTTTGCATTGTAGATTACTATATCGCCTATAAGAGGTTAGTAGAGGGGTCAGCACTAAGGACCGCTTGCTCACCAACATAATTGCAGCTTGCCTGGTAACAACTTACTCTTTGCCAAAAATGCTATCTATCATGTTGGTATTTTTTTTTCAGTTGTTTTGAACTGAAACTAGGGATTTATGGTACAATCCAAAGATTACACCCAATCATTCAACACTTATCACAAGCACATGGCACTGTATGATTTCACATAGAAGAAATGAAAGAATGCAGTGCCACACTCATCATTCGTGGTCAAACTTCTTTATTGCAAAAAACTCAGCAGGTACATAGATCAGGTAAGCAGGGACGCCTCCAGGGGACTGTCTCCGTTTCGTGTGTCAAGCACACTTCGTCTGCCAACGCGTTAGCAGACGAAGTGTGCTTGATACACGAAGCGGAGACTGTGTTCACTTTACCCAGCGTCCGGTGTTAAAGAGGTTATTCAGAAATATAAAAACTAATTTCTTTCAAAAAAACACTTCCTGTCTGTCTCCGGGTTGGGTGTGATTCTACAACTCCGTTCCATTGAAGTGATTGGAGCCAAGTTGTAATACCACACCAAATCCGGAGACTGACAGGGAGCATTTTTTGAAAGAAATTAGCACTGTGTTTCAATTCCTGGATAACCCCTTTAAAAGGGACAGTGGCCGACATTTATCAATGAGTTTACACCTTTTTTTCTCCGTAAAAAAGGTGCTATTTTGGCGCACTGTGTGTTATTTTGCGCCTTTTGGTGTTAGAATATTTTAGTCCTTCCAGATGTTTTGGAGTAGCAGTACACGCTTTTCCATTCAGCGTATGCCATGGACTGAAATTTATGAACTGTGCCTTTTTGTAAAAAGGCACAAAGCCACTGAAAAGTCTCTAAAACTACACCATCCCAGACCTGGCGTAGCTTTTTGGTGTATGTGAAGAGAGAAATTTCAGAAAATGTTTACCTGCACAAAATGTATCAAATGCTCTGTGAACATTTAATACATTTGGTGCTCCTAGACATTACAGCACACAAAAAAAGGTGTAAAAAAAATGCTTCACTTACACCTACAATGATAAATGTGGGCCAGTATACCTGTGTTGAAGTGCCAGGCATCACTTTCCTCCACTGTATGATTTATTGGCTGTATTCTGGCCAACCTTATGTGTATAGCCAGCTTAAAGGGGTACTCCGCCCCTAGACATCTTATCCCCTATCCAAAGGATAGGGGATAAGATGTCAGATCGCCGGGGTCCCGCTGCTGGGGACCCCCTGGATATGCCATGCAGCACTCACCTGTAGCGGCTTCCGGAACCGCTGGAGTTCATCTCTACCACCGGGACGGAAGATCGTGACGTGACGACTCCGCCCCCGTGTGACGACACACCCCACCCCTCACGGGGGTGGAGTCATGTCCCGGTGGTCGAGATGGACTCAGCCTGAGGACCAACAGCGGTTCCGGAAGCCGCTACAGGTGGGTGCTGCATGGTAGATCCAGGGGGTCTCCAGCAGCGGGACCCTGGCGATCTGACATCTTACCCCCTATCCTTTAGATAGGGGATAAGATGTCTAGGGGTGGAGTACCCCTTTAAGGTCACCTAACACCAATTAGACAAAACCCTGGAGATAGATATTGCCCATCTTACATCAGAGGCACCTTCTTTTCCTATAGATAGAAATGTTCAATTACATTTCGAGAGAAGAACACAACAAAAGAAATACGTCTACATCATCTAAATAAAATGTTGTTTACCAGCAGAGGAATCCTCAGTTAGGCAGAATAACTCCTCTCTGGGGACACACTAAAACATTATAAATTAGAGATGACGCTAAGAAAATCTGCTTATTACTGGCAATTTATTTCACATTCCAGCTATTGCATGACAATGTGGCATTATAAGATTCATTAAAAGGACCCTAACCATCTCCGAAACAAAGAGTTTTATGTAAGGATGGCAAAAAATAAAAATAAAACTGCAGAAGACTCCTGACAAGTGATGTGGCTGGTGTCCAAAGCATCTACCGTCATGAAAAGAATGACAAGAGAAAAATCTTTAAAGGGCAGAGATAACTTCAAGCTTCCCCCTGCCATCTATTAGCACTTGTGGATAAACTCTATACTAAACTCTATCCGGAAGCTGCATGCATCCAAAAAACGGTCCACGGTGCAGTCTAGTCATCACAATTTTAAGAGAACGATCCAAAGGAATCAAAGGAAGATGGATGCTACAAGGGTTTTAACCCTCGGACAAGAAGTTTGATTCTAGACAGAAGATATTAGATGGATAACACGTTGCAAGAGCCTCCTGCTCTCTTTGCAAACATGGAGAGAAAATGTATACTTAAAGGAGTACTTCAGTGGAAAAAAAAATTTTCAAATCAACTTGTGCCACAAAGTTAAGCAGATTTGTAAATTACTTCTATTTAAAAATCCTAATCCTTCCAGTACTTATCAGCTTCTGAATGCACCACAGGAACTTGAGTTTTTCTTTTCTGTCTGACCACAGCGCTCTCTGCTGACACCTCTGTCCATGTCAGGAAACTGTCCAGGACAAGAGAGATTTGCTATGGGGATTTGCTCCTGCTCTGGACAGTTCCTGATATAGACAGAGGTGTCAGCAGAGAGCACTGTGGTCAGACAGAAAAGAACAACTCAACTTCCTCTGTAGTATACAACAACTGAGAAGTACTGGAAGGATTCAGATTTTTTTAATAGAAGTAATTTACAAATCTGTTTAACTTTCTGGCACCAGTTGATTTGAAGAAAATAGTTTTCCACGGAGTACCCCTTTAAAGGAATCGCCATTGGAAAGGAAAACGACCCAAAATATGAAGGTTAGACATAACATTCCTGGCTTTAGTACGTCTAATATATATCTAAAGTTTCGAATGGATCGATGGATTGGGATTCTTTTCCTGGTCTAGGACAGGAGATAATCATTGTGTATCAACAATTCAGCTCCAAAAAATATAATTCTAAATTTAGCTCTGCTACATCTAATCCCTCAGGATTTTTTTTTCTTTCATCCCACTATATACTGCCTTTGGGTTTTGAATACCAACACAAATGGTCATGTATTTCTTCGTGCCAATTGTAAATAAAAATGGATGAATTATCATAATAGTCCCTAACAATACAATTTACTGCATCATTAAGATAAAACACAAGTAGGATTGTTCTTTCTATAAAGTTGTGACATACTGTGAACTGGTGGTGTTAAGCCTCATTAATCAAAGTACAGATCCCAAGGCCTCGAGATGTTCTAATTAATCTTCTTCTGCTCATGCCTAGTCTGGGACGACAGTGCAAGTGATCACAAGACCTTCCCTCCGCACTGCGCAAAGTCATCAAGCTGTTATGAGGTCAGTTGAATTCTTTACACCTTTGTTGTCATATGAAGACAACCCCAGTCCATATCCCCTGTTGGAGCATATGAACATCATGAAGAGGGGGTCCCCTGCCTTGGACCTCTCTATAAGCAAGCACGCAAGGAAAACAAGCTCTGTTTTAGTGGCTTATATTCTGGAGGACTCAAGCTGTTTTTGTCTTACTTGGATGACAAGTCATCTGAATGGCTGCCAAGTAATACTGCATTTTCCCCTGTAGTGGCCACTGCAGGGGAAAATTCCCAACTGGCCATGGCTCCCCCAGCATCAGCTGTTATTTAAAAGAGACTGTCTCTGATAAGCAAACCCTCAAAGTGGACCTTTCAGCAGGGCTTCATTGTACAAACTAAGTGCATAGTACAAAAGGGCTTCTTACTCTGATTCCTTGGCCACTTTCCTTATGAAATTAAGAAGAAATAACCAGCTCACCAATTGTCCAGTCCATAGCACGGCAAGCTCTAGGCAACACCAAAGTCCATAGGAATAAGAAAAAATGCCAGTGTGGAAGATGCAGAAGTCCCATTTATTAAGGTTAAAAGTCCAAGACACAAGACGTGAATGCAGTCACCTGTTTCAAGTTTTGCCAACCTTAGTCATACTAAGGGTGGCAACACCTGAAACGAGTGACTGCATTAACTTCTTGTGTCTTGGACTTTTAACCTTAATAAACGGGACTTCTGCATCTTCAAAACTGGCATTTTTCCTTACACCATTCTTATGAGAACCAACCCCTCCAGCGCCAAGATATCCATAAGCCCACTGGGTTTTTTCCTGGGTTGCAAAAGTCCAGCAAGGTTCGGGCTCTTCACTGCATAGTAATTGTAAACCCCTTCACTGGTTTGATTGACAGCTACTAGGATGTAGTGTCAGCAGTTCCACTTACTTGAAATCTTGTGCAAGCGCATTGCAACAGCCGCCCAAAATGAGTGTATTAATGATAGCTTCACCCGGTGGCCTCAAAACTGATCATATTTGTGCACAGATCAGCACTAGAGGCCTTCAGGAGAAGCTGTCATTACTGCGTATGCACTGTGCACATTCTAATGGCTGTCTCTCGTTCTGATCTGCGATATCAGTTTTTGAGGTTGCCAGGAGGTTTACCATTATCACAAAAGTAGGTAGTGAGTGAGGCGAGAGGGAAGAGCATTGTCTTCATGGATAGACTTGACCCCTTCATGTATATTGTAAAGGTTTATTAGACATTCAGTAATCTTTGGCTTTAAAAGGGTTTCCTCATGAAGACAACTTTTTTCCATAGATCATATTAAAGCATTTAAACATTATATTGAAGGTTCCTTGCTTTGGACTGTCCAATTTGAGCTCGATTAGATAGTCACGATCACATATAAATAAATGTCCTTTCCAGCTGGATGCCAGGTACAGCCCCCAACACCAGGTTTTGGGTGCATACTTCTTAAGTTTTCCTATCTCTTTATATAAAAAAAAAGTACTTTTACCTTTAATAATGGTGTTTTTGCTATAATCTATATACCACAGCTTTCATAACAGAGCATGACTGATCTAATACGAACATTCCACAACAGGAAGAGGACCATTATTTATTTCACTTTAATGTAATATGATTAAAAAAGATACACTTGGATCTAGATCTGTATTACAGAATGTGTAGACTCAGAGTGAAAATCATTAAATTCTTTATTTTTTTTTTTGTCCCTTTAAATGTGCTGGCAAAGGCTGTTCTGTTTTGGCCGCTAATCTGAGATAGAAGCTGCCAGCGGTGTTTGTAATTGTAAACTGGCTGATGTGAATTTTCACATTTTCTGCTGCCAAATTCTGTTTTTGTTTACAAAGAAAAAAAGTTGGTGCAGGTAAAGCAGATAAATGTATTATTCCATCTCATAGTTAGAGAGACCTGCAGTACGAGACCTTAGGAGACTGCGGCTGAAATCTGCTCTTGTGTCTGATTACTTTCTGTCCTGTTATGGGTAACTGCCATTATGGGCAACACAATGTATCCATTAACTCCCATGACATTTCATAAAGAAATCTATAATATGGAGTAGCCCGTAAGGTAGACATGAGAGCCCCTGACCCATCCTTTCCAATTGCAGTATGAGGAGCAACTCTGTGACACAAACCGCTATCACTACAAGTGAAATACTGTGGAAAATGAAAGCTAAGCTTTATCTCTAAAATAATATGTTCTATCGGGTTAACCGCTGTCTGTATGCTGACCTGGAAATGTAATATTACACATGAAAGTTTGCCTAGAGGTGCTAGAGGTTCCAGGGCCTCACTAATCAGCTGACTGCTAGGTTGGATTATATTTTACAGAAGGGTTTGTTTAAGAGATACAAAAACTACAAAGGGCTATACCAGCCAAGGTCGGGCTTGGACCTCAAATAGGCCCAGGCTTTTTAGCCCATATTGGTCATGGGTGTGGCTATGTGAAGGCAGAGCCACAAAGAGGAGGGGCCAACTGTTAATCATTGTTGGTTATAAAAGGGTTACTAACAAAAAAATGATATACACACATGTATATAAATATATATACACTGCTCAAAAAAATAAAGGGAACACTAAGATAATACATCCTAGATCTGAATGAATGAACTGATCGTATGAAATACAGTGACCCCCCGACCTACGATGGCCCTGACATATGATGAAATCGACATACGATGGCCTCTCAGAGGCCATCGCATGTCGATGTCAGCATCGACATACGATGCTTTTTTATGTCGGGGCCATCGCATTAAGTGCTATCCGGCAGCGCCAAATTCTTAAGCTGCTGCCGGATAGCAGCTTAATGTTCCCCGTGTGGTGCGGTAAGTATTACTTACCCCTCCACGATGCTCCGGGGTGCCCTCCGGGTCCAGCGCTGGTCTTCCGGCGTCTTCTCGGCCCTCTCCGATGACGTCAATACGCTGCTGCGCACGCCATCCAATAGGATTGGCGTACGCAGCGGCGTAATGACGTCGCTACGCAGGCCCAGTAAGGCCTTGCGGAAGACAGAAGAGGACCGGAGAAGACAGAAGAGGACCGGAGAAGACAGCGGAGAGCCCAGCGGAGGCCCGGGATCACCATCGGGAGCGGCGGGGACAGGTGAGTACAGCTTTCTATACTTTACATTGCACGGATCCCTCAACATACGATGGATTCGACAAACGATGGCTCGTTTGGAACGAATTACCATCGTATGTTGAGGGACCACTGTACTTTCGTCTTTACATAGTTGAATGTGCCGACAACAAAATCCCACAAAAATTATCAATGAAAATCAAATTTATCAACCCATGGAGGTCTGGATATGGAGTCACACTCAAAATCAAAGTGGAAAACCACACTACAGGCTGATTTCATGTCCTTAAAACAAGTTAAAAATGAGCCTCAGTAGTGTGTGTGGCCTCCACGTGCCCGTATGACCTCTCTACAATGCCTGGGCATGCTCCTGATGAGGTGGCGCGTGGTCTCCTGAGGGATGTTCTCCCAGACCTGGACTAAAGCATCCGCCAACTCCTGGACAGTCTGTGGTGCAACATGGCATTGGTGGATGGAGGGAGACATGATGTCCCGGATGTGCTCAATCGGATTCAGGTGTGGGGAATAGGCAGGCCAGTCCATAGCATTGATGCCTTCCTCTTGCAGGAACTGCTGACACACTCCAGCCATATGAGATCTAGCATTGTCTTGCACTAGGAGGAACCCAGGGCCAACCGCACCAGCATATGGTCTCACAAGGGGTCTGAGGATCTCATCTCGGTACCTAATGGCAGTCAGGCTACCTCTGGCAAGCACATGGAGGGCTGTACAGCCCCCCAAAGAAATGCCACCCCACACAATTACTGACCCACTGTTACTCCTCCCCGGAGCGCTCGCGGCGTTCTCCTCTCTGCAGCGCCCCGGTCAGATCCACTGACCGGGAGCGCTGCACTGACACTGCCGGCGGGGATGCGATTCGCATAGCCGGACACGCCCGCTCACGGATCGCATCCCAATCTACTTACCTGTCCCGGTCCCCGGCTGTCACATCCTGGCACGCGCGGCTCCGCTCTCTAGGGCGCACGCGCGCGCGCCAGCTCTCCAAGATTTGAAGGGCCAGTGCACCGCTAATTGGTGCATGGCCCAATCAGTGTAATTAGCTCACCTGCTCCAGGCTTATATTATCTCACTTCCCCTTCCCTGCATTGCCGGATCTCGTTGCCCTTGTGCCTAGTGAAAGCGTTTTCTGTGATTGCCTTACCAGTGTTACCAGACCTTCTGCCGTTACCCTTGACTACGAACCTTGCCGCCTGCCTTGACCTTCTGCTACGTCTGACTTCGCCTCTGTCTAGTCCTTCTGTCCCACGCCTCTCTCAGCAGTCAGCGAGGTTGAGCCATTACCGGTGGATACGACCTGGTTGCTACCGCCGCAGCAAGACCATCCCACTTTGCGGCGGGCTCTGGTGAATACCATTAGCAATTTAGAACCGGTCCACCGGTACGGTCCACGCCAATCCCTCGCTGACACAGAGGATCCACCTCCAGCCTGCCGAATCATAACACCCACCGCCAAACCAGTCATGCTGGAGGATGTTGCAGGCAATAGAACGTTCTCCACGGCGTCTCCAGACTCTGTCATGTCTGTCACATGTGCTCAGTGCGAACCTGCTTTCATCTGTGAAGAGTATAGGGCACCAGTGGCGAATTTGCCAATCTTGGTGTTCTCTGGCAAATGCCAAATGTCCTGCACAGTGTCGGGCAAGCATAACCCCCACCTGTGGACATTGGGCCCTCATACCACACTCATGAAGACTTTTCTGACTCTTTGAGTGGACACATGCACATTTGTGGCCTGCTGGAGGTCATTTTGCAGGGCTCTGGCAGTGCTCCTCCTGCTCCTCCTTGCACAAAGGTGGAGGTAGCAGTCCTGCTGCTGGGTTGTTGCCCTCCTACAGCCTCCTCCACGTCTCCTGATGTACTGGCCTGTCTCCTGGTAGCGCCTCCATGCTCTGGACACTATGCTGACAGATACAGCTAACCTTCTTGCCACAGCTCGTATCCTGGATGAGCTGCACTACCTGAGCCACTTGTGTGGGTAGTAAACTCCATCTCATGCTACCACTAGAGTTAAAGCACCGCCAGCATTCAAAAGTGACAAAAACATCAGCCAGGAAGCATAAGAACTGAGAAGTGGTCTGTGGTCACCACCTGCAGAACCAATCCTTTATTGGCGGTGTCTTGCTAATTGCCAATAATTTCCATCTGTTGTCTGTTCCATTTGCACAACAGCATGTGAAATTGATTGTCAATCAGTGTTGCTTCCTGAGTGGACAATGTGATTTCACAGACGTGTGATTGACTTGTAGTTACATTGTGTTGTTTAAGTGTTCCCTTAATAACGTATATATCAGTAAATATATATATATATATAAACATAGGTAGGACAATTTCCCATGATAAAAACATGTACCTCTAAACAAATCATATAGTTACCAAATTACACCGATATATAAGAAGGAAATTTTACCATTATACTGTTAAGGCCCTTTCACGCACCAGAATGTCAACCCAAAAAATTCCGGTGGCAGCAGGTACTGGCAGGACAAGCCGGTGCTCCTTCTTGTGGCTGCCTACATGATGCAGGTGGCAGGATTAACAGGGGGAGAAGCCAATGGCTCTTCGTTCTGTCAAACCTTATCAGCTGAGTGCCACATATAACTATAAATGGCCAGTGCAGACTAGACTCCAACCATTAACATGTATCCCTAATCCACATGGGAGCTGCCAGAGATAGCAAATAAAGCACTATGCAGCTACCATAGACAATGAGTGAAGCAGCAGTGCACACTGGGGACCTTGTTCTAAAGATAGAGGATACGTTTTAATACTTGGAATAAGTTAAGTTGATATCTCATTTGCATCAATGATACAAACCCCGATATGATATAAAAATTTTTTTAATAGTTAAACATTCTGAGAAAGAGAGAGATTAGATAAAAGTGATATTCAGTGATGGATCCCCAATCCATATTGGCCAAGGAGAGGATGCTGAAAGTATAATATTTTAATGCCAATGAACAATGTAAAGATTACACCTGAAGAAAACAAGAACATCCCCCACTCCTATTTATGATATAGAGTAATTTAGAGACAATTTTCTATGCATGAGATAAAACTGTATACCACTAAATAATAATACAGTTACCAAATAACAAGAGTTTACAAGGAGCACATATTGGCCCTTATATACTATTATAAACGTAACACGCTTTGTCAGGGTGTGTGCCAGATTCTGAAAGAGAGAAAATCCCAACATATTTACTAAGGTCTCCACAGAAAATGTGGTGGATTTGAGCTGAGGAAAACCCTACAGATCAGATCATGTGTAAACAAAAGCAAAATGTAGGGAAAAGTACAAAAGGCATATCATTTTAAAATATACCATGTGAAATGACAGCTCTGAGCATGACCTGAGTAATGGTATAGATATGATGGGAGTTGGTATGAATATGCTGAGTGATTACAACACTGATGGGAAACAGGGAGGCAGAATGCACAGTGACTCACAGGTGACGTCTTTTCTGTAGTTGTTCCTTTTCTTCTCCATCTGGTCCAGACAGCCATGACTTCTTCCAGCTAAATCTTCCTTCTTCGGAGTTTGCAGGCCAGACTCAATTTTGCAGCAGACCCTCAGACTCTATACTAAGTCTCAAAGTGCCACACACTGTGCCCCCTGAATATAATCCTGCCACAAACTCTGCCCCTTGTATTTAATCCTGCCACAAACTCTGCCCCTTGTATTTAATCCTGCCACACACTGTGCCCCCTGAATATAATCCTGCCACACACTCTGCCCCTTGTATTTAATCCTGCCACACACTGTGCCCCCTGAATATAATACTGCCACACACTCTGCCCTTTGTATATAATACTGTCACACACTGTGCCCCATGAATATAATACTGCCACACACTCTGCCCCTTGTATATAATCCTGCCACACACTGTGCCCCCTGAATATAATCCTGCCACACACTCTGCCCCTTGTATTTAATCCTGCCACACACTGTGCCCCCTGAATATAATCCTGCCACACACTCCGCCCTTTGTGTATAATACTGTAACACACTGTGCCCCCTGAATATAATCCTGCCACACACTCTGCCTCTTGTATTTAATACTGCCACACACTTTGCCTCCTGAATATAACCCTGCCACACACTCTGCCCCTTGTATTTAATCCTGCCACACACTGTGCCCCCTGAATATAATCCTGCCACACACTCCGCCCTTTGTGTATAATACTGTCACACACTGTGCCCCCTGAATATAATCCTGCCACACACTCTACCCCTTGTATTTAATCCTGCCACACACTGTGCCCCCTGAATATAATACTGCCACACACTCTGCCCTTTGTATATAATACTGTCACACACTGTGCCCCATGAATATAATACTGCCACACACTCTGCCCCTTGTATATAATCCTGCCACACACTGTGCCCCCTGAATATAATCCTGCCACACACTCTGCCCCTTGTATTTAATCCTGCCACACACTGTGCCCCCTGAATATAATCCTGCCACACACTCTGCCCTTTGTGTATAATACTGTCACACACTGTGCCCCCTGAATATAATCCTGCCACACACTCTGCCCCTTGTATTTAATCCTGCCACACACTGTGCCTCCTGAATATAATACTGCCACACACTCTGCCCCTTGTATTTAATCCTGCCACACACTGTGCCCCCTGAATATAATACTGCCACACACTCTGCCCTTTGTATATAATACTGTCACACACTGTGCCCCATGAATATAATACTGCCACACACTCTGCCCCTTGTATATAATCCTGCCCCACACTGTGCCCCATGAATATAATACTGCCACACACTCTGCCCCTTGTATATAATCCTGCCCCACACTGTGCCCCATGAATATAATACTGCCACACACTGCACCCCTGACTATGATATTGCCACGCACTGTGATCCCTGTGTATAATACTGCCACACACTGTGCACCTTGTATATAATACTGCTACATACTGCACACTTTTTAATATAATACTGTCACACACTGCACCCTCTTAGTATACTATTGCAGCACACCATGCTCCCTGTATATGATACTGTCACACACTGTGCTCCCTGAATATAACATTGCCACACTTTGTACTCCTTACCTTAAATAAAATCTTTCCACATGCTGTGCCCCTTAAAAACAACGGCACCACACCCTACTATAATACACACAAGGCCCCTGGATTGATTATAATTCACACTGTGCCCCCTGAATTTATTATAATTGACTGTGCATCCTGCTCTTAAATATATTACACAGTGCCCTCTGCAACTAAATATAATATAGAGTCTCCCCTGCAATTAAATATAATACACCGTGCCCCCTACAATTATCTATACAATAATATTGTATACTAGCAGCGGTGCAGGGAGCCATGTGTTTCCATGTATTTTTAATTGTAGGTGCATCTTAAAGGGGTACTCCGCTGCTCAGAGTTTGGAACAAACTGTTCCGAACGCTGGAGCCGGCACCGGCAGCTTGTGACGCCATAGCACCGCCCCCTCATGGCATCACACCCCTCCCCCTCAATGCAAGTCTATGGGAGGGGGCGTGACAGCTGTCACGCCCCCTCTCATAGACTTGCATTGAGGGGGTGGGGCGTGATGTCATGAGGGGGCGGTGCTATGACTTCACGAGCTCCCAGCTTCAGCGTTCAGAACAGTTTGTTCCAAACGCTGAGCAGCGGAGTACCCCTTTAAGGACAAGAGTACAATTGAATTCAGGGGGACTGAGAGGCGGGGATAACCGGGATGTGCCTGGGACAATATTTAGCTGGGACTGTCTCTGAAAATCTTGGACAGTTGCCAACTATGTATTGGCATTTTATTTGTGATTTATGTAATTGAATATATTTTGAGTTTTTAAGTAGTAGCTATGCTCTGTTTTTCTTTTTGTATATAATATATATAAATAATACAATTTCCTTTCAAGTGTTTGACTATGTTTCATAAAGCCAGAATGTTCAGTTATTATTGTTTTGTGTCATATCTGTGGTTTGTGTTTTTTGCTATAAAGTACGGTAAATAAGCTAAGTGAACATCCTTTAAGAGTGGTTATTCTTTCACTTCTGCCAGGGGTTGTAGCAGGTGTCATAGATATTGTCCCTCAAAGTTATGCGTCTCTCTAAAATGTGCATTTAAGCAGCGAATTCCAGCACTTGGCATCTTTCAGCTCAAGTCATGCAGAACTAAGTAATTTGGGCATTATAACGTAATAGACGGGGCCCAGTAGATTTTTTTCAACTATGAGGGATATAAGCGGCAGCCAATGAGTTTTAATTAAATGAACTTGGGTGACTGATAACATTGACTTGAGAGAAGGGGGATATTTGTACAATTATTGCTATGACAGGTGGTTTCAGATTTCAGGTTTTGAAGCCAAGTTGGAACGGGTCTCACTTAATCAGTATCTGCTGATGTCTGAAATCCTTATACAAAGTCATGTCTTTGCCCGGAGTGCTATCGAATGCCCGGGACAAACGGCACAAATGCAGGTTATTAGATGAGGTTGTTACAAGTAAATTGTAATTGTGGGCAAAATTCGGCATGAAATGAAGATTATTATTATTTTTTTTTTTTTTATTATTGTGGTTATTCACTTTGATAAATGTATGTGAGTCCCATTTGCTGGCAGTGAATTGTGATTGGCTCTTAATGAATGGGACTTTGGCCAGAGAAGCTTGTTACATCTGAGGGCATAATTGTGTATTGCTAAAGAATTGATGAAAGGGGTTTCAGACTGTGTTTCTAAATATACTTGGAGGGGGCACTTAAAATAAATGTCCTTCTTTAATTCCCTTGTTATATACCGATCCAACATTATATGCTGCCTAATTTCTTCATATATCTTTATAGTATTTGGAGCTCTGCTTTTCTGAAACAAAGTACCAAATTCCCTGGTTGTGAATCCATTGTGTCACCAATCTGGTATGACTTTGAGCCAATCTTATGTGACTGCAGGGGACTACCAGCTTACTACCTCTAAAAGGATTCCCGGTACAGGCGGTGGCTGGCTAAGTGGGCCAAGAGACAATGGTGTGAGGCATCTTGAGGAAAGGGGGAGATGAGTGCGGACACCGGCCAATGTCTTGGTCTGGTATGCTACATGCATACTTAGAATGGGCAGGCAGGTAAGGAAAAGCAGCGCAAGTTCATAGTCAACCAGAACGGGTTATACACAGAAAGTTCAGAACAGTACGAAGGAACAGAGAAGAGTGAAGTCAGGAAACAAGTCAAGTCATACCAAACCATATATGAAGAACACCTTTACTGGAATGCTATGGAACCTTAATGCTCATGCAGCTTGGTAAGAGTGGGGCTGGCTGATATCGATGTTGCTTAGTGCTGACTAGTTAGGGCCAGTACTGAGTAAAGGTACTTTACTTTTGAGAGGTGTAGGAGGAGAGTGTTCATCCAACACACAAAGCTGGGAACAGCAGAGGCCGGCAGATTATGTGTACAGTAGATAACTAGGAAGCTGTGACTGTCAGGTAGAGTGGGACAGAATTGGTTTTTATATTTTCAATGACTGCAACTTTTATTGTATAAAATCCACCTAAAGGATAGCCTCATCATCAAAATGACAAAAAATTTGCTATTATGTACTGCCCAACAAAAACAACATAAACATGACAGGCTGCAGGTCATTTTACTGCATATGTCTAATGTTTATTTGGTGACATTAAACTAACTGCTATACTGACAGTCTAGGAAACACTTAGATCAATTATCTGCTAATTCTACTCCATATGTATCTCCACGATACTACTAAGAATAAGTAATAAGTGCACCAGAAGGACAAAGATCTGAAGACTATACCAGCAGACTAAGGGGGAGATTTATCAAAACCTGTGCAGAGGAAAACTTGCCCAGTTGCCCATAGCAACCAATCAGATCGCTTCTTTCATTTTTATGAAGGCCTGTGAAAAATGAAAGAAGCAATCTGATTGGTTGCTATGGGCAACTGGGCAAGTTTTCCTCTGCACAGGTTTTGATAAATCTCCCCCTAAGTGATCAGGTATGTATGCTACTGCTACAATTACCAACCCGGGACTGATAAAGAAAGCCAACCGCCACTCCATTCATCCAGAGGGGTATAGGACCCCTGTTTTCATGATGGGTGAGGATCCTAGCAACAAGACCCTCAGGATTAGATACTCATCAGTTTCCCTGCAGATATTTTGATATATAGTGAGTTGTCACTTGAGTGCATACTTTGAGCTAAAAATGCAATCTTCATTCCCCCATTTATTTTCAGAACCCCGATATGCAGTTTTCAGCCAGATTCTAGGTTTGGGTTCTTCTCAGGTGGGTGAGTCTTTCCTGTAATGCATGATGGATGGGAGGTCTGTGTGCTCAGTTTGCTGTGTACGCTGCTTTCTGTCTACATGTGTACACAGACCATATGATTCTTCTCCCACAGACTGCCTTTTGTGTGTATTCCTCTCTATCTATAGCCTATTTGGGCTGCCCTTCTTGTATGCACTCCCTTCTATCCCCAGTTTGTGCTGCTGAGAGAAGGAAGGGGGAGAGTAGAAAAGTTTACAGGTTTTTCTGATCTCTCCTAGAGCTAGCCAAATGAGTAAAGACTATTTAGAAAGTTCCTTAGTTTTGCATCCAGAAAAGAAATAAATAAGAGCAAAAGGTGTCCAAAGCCTATAAGGGAATGTCCTGTCATTTTGACGTATCCCTTACCTTCAGCAGTCCCAAAGACTTGAATCAAGCAGTAGTGTGCTTGCACAACCACCGCAACATTTCATCAAGAGCTTTAGAACCCCTATTCTGGAGATCCCATAGGGCAATGGTCTCCAACCTGTGGACCTCCAGATGTTGCAAAACTACAACTCCCAGCATGCCCGGACAGCCAAAGGCTGTCCGGGCATGGTGGGAGTTGTAGTTTTGAAACATCTGGAGGTCCACAGGTGGAGACCACTGCCATAGGGAATCAGTGGTCAGGCCCCCACATTGCTTCCACATTCTTTTCCATGATTCATTCCTCACCGGAAGTTGTGTACTCTTTAATTTTCAATATGGTGTTGTCTCTATCCAGCTCCCTGGCCCCTGCCTCTCTCCCAAGACAATGCATAATCTTATAATCTGTAATCATAATCTACATAATCTATTGTCTCAGGAGGCTTGGCTGGATGTTGTGTCTGAACTCAAGCCCTATCCCTGAGTGATGGCATCCCATCTGACCAGCCCCTACAGCCTACATCATGATCTTCCTGTCATATACACATATTCATCTTTATTGGGAGATTTAGAGAAGAATTAAGGGTGTTTAAAGCATGCCGCCTTGTGCTGAGAATTTCCACAGGTAGAGGAGCAGGCAAGGAATGAATGCAGCAGGTGCTGGACCTGACTGTGTGATTGTCTGCTGTGAAATGAGATGTTCTGCAACAGCTCTGGCAGGAAACTGAGAGGAGTTCTCTGGGAGGGGAATAGGAAGGGTGGGAGGACTGTAATAATGAGCTGAAGAAAAGCAATTCATTGTGGGAATTATAGTGCTAACAAACTGTTCAACTAGGAAGTACAAGACTGAGACCCCCAATAATCATATATATATATTTTTCCAGAACTGGGGCAGACAGGTAAACAATGCTATCTGCTTCTGCAGCATGTTTTTTTTTTGTTTTGTTTTCTACCTGATGTCGGAGTACCCCTTTAAGCCTTTTTTGCAGAGGGAATGTGACTGCAGCCGTTAAGTAACGCTTTATACCACAGCCGTATATAGCCTGTAGAAATGTACATGTCATGATTGTTAATTATTACTAATTAGCTATGGAATTTTAAGTAAAATCACTTGGAATCTAATACGACACACGAGATTAGTACCGGCACAGTTGGACGCTTTCTAGTAAAGTTTTTCCTACAGTACAAGGCTGGCCTCTAGAGGCCGAAAGGAGGAACTGCATGAAGTAATAAAGCGCTGCGGAGCAGAGCTTTTGTGGCAGAAAATCATTACCTCATTATTTCACTGTAATGAACACACAATTTGCTACATTCTGTCTGCCTGTTTTCACAAACATTAGGAGAAATTAATTAATGGAAAAGCTGACTGCGTAATGATAAATAGCCAGAAGTTTCACAAAAAGGGTTATACCCTAGTCAGGGCCCCCATTAATCATACAGGATAACTAGGCTCCAACAATCTATGGAAAACTCCAGTTATAGACTAGAGAACTGCACAGACTGCTTTTCCCTAATGTACCGTATATATCTAAGTTCAGAAGGGTTTGCTATAGGGTATGACCGAGAATAGCAAAGTAAATCCCCTTTCCCATAGGTCACTAACAAAAATTCAGAATGGAGAATAATATAAACATAACATAGAAACATAGAATGTGTCGGCAGATAAGAACCATTTGGCCCATCTAGTCTGCCCAATAATCTGAATCCTATCAATAGTCCCTGGCCCTATCTTATATGAAGGATAGCCTTATGCTTATCCCATGCATACTTAAACTCCTTCACTGTATTTGCAGCGATCACTTCTGCAGGAAGGCTATTCCATGCATCCACTACTCTCTCAGTAAAGTAATACTTCCTGATATTACTGCATAAACCTTTTCCCTCTAATATAAAACTATGTCCTCTTGTGGAAGTTTTTCTTCTTTTAACCCCTTAAGGACGCAGGACATAAATGTACGTCCTGGTACGGTGGTACTTAACGCACCAGGACGTACATTTACGTCCTAAGCATAACCGCGGGCATTGGAGCGATGCCCGTGTCATGCGCGGCTGATCCCGGCTGCCGATCTCGCGGGCGTCCGCCATTAACCCCTCAGGTGCCGGGATCAATACAGATCCCGGCATCTGCGGCAGTGTGCGATTTGAATGAATGATCGGATCGCCCGCAGCGCTGCTTCGGGGATCCGATCATTCATAACGCCGCACGGAGGTCCCCTCTCCTTCCTCCGTCTGGCTCCGGGCGTCTCCTGCTCTGGTATGTGATCAAGCAGACCAGAGCAGAAGATGACCGAAAACACTGATCTGTTCTATGTCCTATACATAGAACAGATCAGTATTAGCAATCATGGTATTGCTATGAATAGTCCCCTATGGGGACTATTCAAGTGTAAAAAAAAATGTAAAAAAATGTAAAAGTAAAAGTAAAAAAAAAGTGAAAAATCCCCTCCCCCAATAAAAAAGTAAAACGTCCGTTTTTTCCTATTTTACCCCCAAAAAGCGTAAAAAAATTTTTTATAGACATATTTGGTATCGCCGCGTGCGTAAATGTCCGAACTATTAAAATAAAATGTTAATGATCCCGTATGGTGAACGGCGTGAACGAAAAAAAAAAAGTCCAAAATTCCTACTTTTTTAATACATTTTATTAAAAAAAAATTATAAAAAATGTATTAAAAGTTTTTTATATGCAAATGTGGTATCAAAAAAAAGTACAGATCATGGCGCAAAAAATGAGCCCCCATACCACCGCTTATACGGAAAAATAAAAAAGTTATAGGTCATCAAAATAAAGGGATTATAAACGTACTAATTTGGTTAAAAAGTTTGTGATTTTTTTTAAGCGCAAAAATAATATAAAAGTATATAATAATGGGTATCATTTTAATCGTATTGACCCTCAGAATAAAGAACACACGTCATTTTTACCATAAATTGTACGGCGTGAAAACGAAACCTTCCAAAATTAGCAAAATTGCATTTTTCGTTTTCATTTCCCCACAAAAATAGTGTTTTTTGGTTGCGCCATACATTTTATGATATAATGAGTTATGTCATTACAAAGAAAAACTGGTCGCGCAAAAAACAAGCCCTCATACTAGTCTGTGGATGAAAATATAAAAGAGTTATGATTTTTAGAAGGCGAGGAGGAAAAAATGAAAACGGAAAAATTAAATTGTCTGAGTCCTTAAGGCCAAAATGGGCTGAGTCCTTAAGGGGTTAAATATCTTCTCCTCCTTTACCGTGTTGATTCCCTTTATGCTTTTAAAAGTCTCTATCATATCCCCTCTGTCTCTTCTTTCTTCTATACATGTTAATGTCTTTTAACCTTTCCTGGTAAGTTTTATCCTGCAATCCATGTACTAGTTTAGTAGCTCTTCTCTGGACTCTCTCTAGAGTATCTATATCCTTCTGGAGATACTGCCTCCAGTACTGCACACAACACTCCAAGTGAGGTCTCATCAGTGTTCTGTACAGCAGCATGAGCACTTCTCTCTTTCTACTGCTTATACCGGAAATTCTATTATTTTTGAATTTCTTTTTTGTCTTGTCCACAGTGCTCTCTGCTGACACCTTTGTCCGTGTCAGGAACTGTCCAAAGCAGGAGAGGTTTGCTATGGGGATTTTCTCCTTCTCTGGACAGTTCCTGATTCGGGCATCAGGTGTCAGCAGAGAGAACTGTGGACAAGACAAAAAATAGATTAAAAAAGAAAATAATTTCCTCTCTAGCATACAGCTGCTAACAAGTACTAGAAGGGTAAAGATTTTTTAATAGAAGTCATTTACAAATCTGTTAAACTTTCTAGCACCAGTTGATTTAAAAAAATATGTTTTACAACGGAGCACCCCTTTAAGTCTTCTGAAATATTTACTCCTAAATCCCTTTCCTCAGATACTGAGGTCAGGACTGTGTCAAATATTCTATATTCTGCCCGAGGGTGCATTATCTTGCACTGGCCACCAACAGCAGTGTTTACACTACATAGAGCACTGCCTATTAAGAAAGCTATTAGAAATGTATGTATTTTATTTATTTATATAGCACTGACATATACCACAGCACTGTACAGAGATTGCCATCATGTGTCCCTGTTTTCATTGGGTATCACAATATAAATATCAAATAAACTTAGCAGTATGTTTTTTAAAGGGGCCTGAGGAAACTGGAGTACCAGAAGGAAACATGTTGAGAACATACAAACTGAATAGGTCGCCCTTGATCTACTATTTAAGGACAACATTAAAGAATTTTCTACCCCATACAGCAGCAGTAGTCTCCAAACGGCGGACCTCCAGCTGTGGCAAAACTACAACTCCCAGCATTCCCAGACAGCCGTTGGCTGTCCATGCATCCTGGGAGTTGTGGTTTTGCAACAGCTGGAGGTTCGACATTTGGAGACCACTGACCTACAGCTTTGTTCACCTGTCTTTGAGTTTCTTCCGTCTATAGATAGGAATCGATCTTATCCGACAATAGTAACATCTAGATCTGACCAATCTTCCATTATAAACAGACATTTTACTCATTAACCTTTTGTCTAGGATAAATGACCAGAACACAGCTATAAAAGCTGACACTGCCCTTTATAGGGGACATCCCTCACTGTATGACTGTCATGGATGAAGGTATATGTTGTGTCCTTATCACAGAAGATGATTTGTATGTCTACAAACTACCAATAGGTAATATGGTCAAGCAGCTTTCCTTGACATCTGATATGGGCAAATCTACCCATCGCACCTATGTCACTGCCATTCACAGTCTAGAAAAGGTGGGTAACAACCTCTGTGGTAGCTGTAATAAGAGTCATGTTGGTGGCCTCCAAGCTTTCCTAGGATTAGCTATAACTAAGAAAAAACTTGAAGAAGCATTCCAGGATTTTCATATTTTTGCTATTATAGAGAATAATGTATAGTCTGCCTGCAAAAAAAAAAGTGAAAAAATAGTGAATAAAGATAATTTAACCCATTCTTTAAAGAAAAGTTTGAATCACCCTCCATTTTTCCTATTTAAAAAAAAAAACTGTGTAAATAAAAATAAAAATATGTGGTATCGCCACGTGTGGAAATGTCCGAATTATAAAAAATATATTGTTAATTAAACTGCATGGTCAACGACGTATGGCAAAAAAATTCCAAAGTCCAAAATAGAGTATTTTTGTTCACTTTTGATATCATGAAAAAATGAATAAAAAGCAATCAAAAAGTCAGATCAATACAAAAATGCTACCGCTAAAAACATCAGATCACGGCACAAAAAATGAGCCCTCATACCGGCCCATACGCGGAAAAATAAAAAAGTTATAGGGGTCAGAAGATGACAATTTTAAACGTATACATTTTCTTGCATGTAGTTATGATTCTTTCCAGAAGTACGACAATATCCAACCTATATAAGTAGGGTATTATTTTAATTGTATGGACCGATAGAATAATGATAAGATGTCATTTTTACCAAAAAATTTACTACGTAGAAACGGAAGCCCCCAAAAGTTACAAAATGGTGTTTTTTCTTCAAAAACGAAAAACCCCTTGTCCTTAACCCCTTAAGAACTGAGCCCTTTTTCACCATAGACTTTCGTTGAGGGGGCGGGCGTGAAGTCATGAGGGGGCGGGCGTGAAGTCATGAGGGGGCAGCCCTGAAAACGGAAGCCCGCTCACAGCGTTCGGAACAATAAACTTCCGGACTCTGGGGAGCGGAGCTCCGGAAGCAGGGCAGCGGAGTACTCCTTTAAGGACTGAGCCCTTTTTTGCAATTCTGACCATTGAAACTTTAAGCATTAATAACTCTGGGATGCTTTTACCGATTATTCTGATTCCGAGATAGTTTTTTCATGATATATTCTACTTTAACATGTGGTAAATTTTCATCGTTACTTGCATCCTTTCTTGGTGAAAAATCCCAAAATTTTGAGGGCTTCAAAGTTCAGCAGCAATTTTCAAATTTTTCATAAAATTTTAAAAATCAGAATTTTTCAGGGACCAGTTCGGTTTTGAAGTGGATTTGAGGGGTCTTCATATTAGAAATACCCCATAAAGGACCCCATTATAAAAACTGCACCCCCCCCCCCCCCCCCAAAGTATTTAAAATGACATTCAGAGAGCGTGTTAACCCTTTAGGTATTTCCCAGGAATAGCAGCAAGGTGAAGGAGAAAATTCAAAATATTCATATTTTTTACACTCACATGTTCTTATAGACCCAGTTTATTGAAATTTTACAAGGGGTAAAAGGAGAAAAGGCCCCCCCAAAATTTGTAACCCAATTTCTCTCAAGTAAGGAAATACCTCATATGTGGATGTCAAGTGCTCTGTGGATGCACTACAAGGCTCAGAAGTGAAGGAGCGACAATGGGATTTTGGAGAGTGAGTTTTTCTGAAATGGCTTTTGGGGGGGTATATCCCATTTAGGAAGCCCCTATGGTACCAGAACAGCAAAAAAAAAAAAAAAAAACAACAACAACATGGCAAACTATTTTGGAAACTACACCCCTCAAGGAATGTAACAAGTGATCCAGTGAGCTTTAACACCCCACAGGTGTTTGACGACTTTCCGTCAAGGAAAACTGTCAGATATTTTCTCCCGCACTATCCACAGGTACTGGTGAATATTCATCCCCCCCTCTCTCCAGTTAAAATCGTCGAAGAGAGGGAGAACTGGAAGGAGGGGGGATGAATATTCATAAGCAGCGCTGACGTCAGTGCCAGTTAAGCTGCAGAAGCCCTGCTCGTGCCAGTTACAGCAAGATATACACATAGAATAAAACTACACTCCCGCACTATCCACCAGTACCTGTGGATAGTGCGGGAGAAAATATCTGACAGTTTTCCTTCAAAGTCGGATGTGTAAATGATTTTTTTCACTAAAATGCTGGTTTTCCCCCAAATTTGTTATTTTTACAAGAGGTTATAGGAGGAAATGCCGCCCAAAATTTGTAACCCCATCTCTTCTGAGTATGGAAATATCCCATGTGTGGATGTCAAGTGTTCTGCGGGTGCAGTACACTGCTCAGAAGAGAAGGAGTCACATTTGGCTTTTGGATAGCAAATTTTGCTGAAATGGTTTTTGGGGGGCATGTCGCATTAAGAAAGCCCCTATGGTGCCAGAACAGCAAAAAAAAAAAAAAAAAATACACATGGCATACTATTTTGGAAACTACACCCCTCAAGGAACATAACAAGGGGTACAGCGGGCGAACGTGAAAATGAAAAATTAGATTTTTTTCTCTAAAATGCTGGTGTTACCAAATTAGTATAGAAATACCCCATATTTTTTTCATTTTCACAAAATTCGTCAAAAACACCTGTGGGATGTTAAGGCTCATTATACCCCTTGTTATGTTCCGTGAGGGGTGTAGTTTCCAAAATGGGGTCACATCTGGGTATTTATTGTTTTGTGTTTATGTCAGAACCGCTGTAAAATCAGCCACCCCTGTGCAAATCACCAATTTAGACCTCAAATATACATGGGACGCTCTCACTCCTGAGCCTTGTTGTGCACCCGCAGAGCACTTTACGCCCACATATGGGGTAGTTCTGTACTCAGGAGAAATTGCGTTACAAATTTTGGCAGTCTTTTTTTCCTTTTACCGCCTGTGAAAATTAAAAGTATGGGGTAACACCAGCATGTTAGTGTAAAAATGATTATTAACATGCTGGTGTAGACCCCAACTTTACCCTTTTCATAAGGGGTAAAAGGAGAAAAAGCCCCCAAAATTTCTAACACAATTTCTCCCGAGAATGGAGATAACCCATATGTGGCCCTAAACTGTTACCTTGAAATACAACAGGGCTCCAAAGCAAGAGAGCGCCATGCGCATTTGAGGCCTAGATGAGGGATTTGAATCCACCACAAAAATACCCTACGGCAGTGTTTCCCAAAACTGTTTCCCAGCTGTTGCAAAACTCCCAGCATGTCTGGACAGTCAGTGGCTGTCCGGCTATACTGGGAGTTGTTGTTTTTCAACAGCTGGAGGCTCCGTTTTGGAAACAGTGCCGTACAAGATGTTTTTTTTTTCATTGGGGGGGGGGGGGGGGGGGAAACCCTGTATATGTAGGGTTTTACTTTTTATTTAGTGTAGTGTAGTGTTTTTAGGGTACATTCACACGGGCGGATTTACAGCGAGTTTCTTGTTGGGAGTTTGAGCTGCGGCAGAAAATTTGCCGCATTTCAAACTTGCAGCAGAAAACTAGTTGTAAACCCGCCCGTGTGAATGTACCTTCAGCTGTTGCAAAACTACAACTCCCAGCATACACTGACAGACCATACATGCTGGGAGTTGTAATTATGCAACAGCTGGAGGCACATTGGTTGCAAAACACTGAGAGTTTGTTACTTAACTCAGTGCTTCAAAACCATTGTGCCTCCAGCTGTTGCAAAGCTAGAACTCCCAGCATGTACAGTCTCTCAGTGCATGCTGGGAATTGTATTTTTGCAACAGCTGGAGGCACATTGGTTGCAAAACACTGGGTTAGGTAACAAACTTGGTTTCGCAACCAATGTGTCTCCAGCTGTCACAAAACTGCAACAATCAGCATGCATTGACAACCGAAGGGCATGCTGAGAGTTATAGTTTTTCAACAGCTGGAGACACACTGCTACAACTCCCAGCATACCCTTTGGTAGTCTGTGCATGTTGCGAGTTGTAGTTATGCAACAGCTGGATGCACACTTTTTCAGAGAAAAAATGTGCCTCCAGCTGTTGCATAACTACAACCCCCAGCATGCACAGACTACCAAAGGGCATTCTGGGAGTTGTAGTTGGAACTTCAGCTGTTGCAAAACTACAACTCCCAGCATGCCCTTTGGCTTTGCATGCTGAGAGTTGTTGATAAACAACAGCAGGAAGTGAACAGGCCTCACCTCCTGCTGTATCCTGCCGCCGGGACCACCCCCGCTGCTGCCACCAATTCTGCTGCTCCTGTCGCCGCCACCGATCCTGAGGGGACCCCCGCCGGACCAGGGCAAGGTAGGAGACCCCGATCGCCGCGATGATAACAGTCCCGATCGCCGCCCAGCAGGGCCGTGATTGGTCGGTCGTTCCAACCGATCAATCACGTGATCGTGAGGCGGCACCCCTGCCACCTTCCTCCTGCTAGGTAAGGGTGAATGGGGCTGTCTCGGACAGCCCCATTCACTCTTTTTTTCCAGGTCTCCGGGTCACCAGAGACCCGATTGACCCGGAATCGCTGCAAATCGGACAATCGCCGATATGGGGGGACCTCAGTACCCCCCTGAGCAATATGCCGGGATGCCTGCTGAACGATATCAGCAGGCATCCCAGTCCGGTCCCTGCCCGGCGAGCGGCAGGGGCTGGAAAAATGCAGGGCGTACCCATACGCCCTGAGTCCTTAAGGACTCAGAAACGGGGGCGTATGGATACGCCCTGCATCCTTAAGGGGTTAAGGTGCTACATTTCTCATGAATCCTGTGGTTGAGGGTCAGGAGTTTGAACACTCCGGCTGGTCATCTAATAGGGCTACTGGTTCTGGAGGTTACCCAGGTGAACTTATTAGACTTAAATGTAGGTTGAAGTCAATTCACATTACATGCAGTATAGATGTGTTTTCTTACTCAAAATATGTTTTCTAGAGAAGTATTGCCATGAGGAAAAAGTGATTTGACTTATAATGACAACTGAAGTGTTTTATGAATTGTTGAATTGTTATAGTCTTTTTCAAGTTTTTACAGCATTTTGGCTATTTCTGCTGCAATTTTAAAAAATTGTGGTAATAATGACACAATTGCTGTAAAATAGCACCTTTTGTTGCCTTAACCTCTTCAGGACACACGGCGTATGGATACGTCCTGCATTCCGAGTCCTTAAGGACCGAGGTCGTATACATACGCCCGTGGGAAATCCGGTCCCCACCACTAGCCGGTTGGGGACCGGAGCCGAATGCCTGCGGAAATCATTCAGCAGGCACCCTGGCACATCGCCCAGGGGGGTCCTGAGACCCCCCCATGTCGGCGATCGGAAAAAATTGCATGTCAATTCAGACATGCGATTTTCTCCAATTCCGGGCTGATCGGGTCTCTGGTGACCCGATCACCCGGAAAATAGGGCTGATCGGAGTTGTCAGCAACAGCCCCGATCAGCCTAAAGGATTGGAGTGAGATCGCAAAGCTGCGATCTACTCCTATCCCCTGGCATTACTCAGAACGGAGTTCTGACCAATGGCAGCGCAGGACAGGGGGCTGCCATGGCAACCCCCCGTTCTGCCCGGCCCTGGATGTCGAGGGGCTCTGGGAAGAAGATGGAGGCCGTACCTGCAGGAGAAGATGCCTAGGGACCTGGGATCTTTGCTGGAGCCTGCAGGATCCTGATCAGGTAGGGAATCGACAGTGGGGGGGGGGGGGGTGGGGAATTGAAAGTGAAAGTAAATCAATCTTTACTGTGGGAACCACTAGGGGGGCCAAACTGCAACTCCCAGCATGCCCAGACAGCCAAAGGCTGTCTGGGAATGCTGGGAGTTGTAGTTTTGCAACATCTGGAGGGTCACAGTTTGGAGACCACTGTTACAGTGATGCCCAAACAGTAGCCCTCCAGATGTTGCCAAACTACAACTCTCAGCGTGCCTTGACTGCCCAGGCATGCTGGGAGTTGTAGTTCTGTAACATCTGTCCCTTCAGATTTAGCAATTTTCATGACATTTTTGAAAATTGCTGCTCTACTTTGAAGCCCTCTAATTTTTTCAAAAAGCAAAAGTATGTCCATTTTATGATTCCAACATAAAGTGTACATATTGTATTTGTGAATAAAAATAAAATTTATTTGGAATATCCATTTTCCTTACCATTAGAGAGCTTCAAAGTTAGAAAAATGCTAAATTTTCAAAATTTTCATGAAATTTTGGGATTTTTCACCAAAAAAGGATGCAATTAATGGCGAAAATATACCACCAAAATAAAGTAGAATATGTCACGAAAAAACAATCTCAGAATCAGAATATTCGGTAAAAGCGTTTTCGCGTTATTAATTTGTAAAGTGACGGTGGTCATAATTGCAAAAAAGGGCTCAGTCCTTAAGGTGAAAAAGGGCTGCGTTCTTAAGGGGTTAATTTTGGGAAAATCGCAGAATAAAACGTTGAAAATGCTGCAAAATTGTAATATGTAAACACAGCCTCAGGGGAGGTGTATAACTACGATATATCCTGGTCCCATAGACATAGCAGATGGAGCTGGGAGGGGATCTGTAGGTGATGATGTCATCCTGTATTTCACAGGTAGTCAAACCCTGAACTTACATCTTGTTGGAACCATTAGGCACTGGAAGTTTTGGAGAGTCAAAGGTGTGATCACATGACCAAATTAGAGCAATGAAACACATGGATTCAGCTGTGCTGGAATACAGCAAATGGCGCTGTAGGACTGGAGATGGTAAGTATGCATAATATAGGCAAAAAAAAAAGAAAAGACAGAATACTTCTTTAGGGTCTATTCACACGTACAGTATTCTGCGCAGATTTGATGCGCAGAATTTCAAGTCATTAATTTTACATTGAAATCTGCAGCAGAAAATCCTGCGCATCAAATCTGCGCATCAAATCTGCGAAGAATACTGTACTTGGGAATAGACCCTTAATGCATTTTTTTACAAACTTGGCAAAAGGTCATGACTCAAGGATGTTTTATGTTCTACTGAACCAATAAAATATGTGGCTGTAAAGATCATATTCACACATGTTAAAAAAAAAAAAAAAGAAAGTATTGGGTGGAAGAAGGACCTGGTATGGGTTTTAGATTGAGACTTAGTAGCTTCTTTTGGTACTGGAGAGTAAATTTGTCACAAGAAAGTGCATTGTGTACTACAGTCATTAGGGATGACAGAATCGAATCTGACGAATCCAAATTTGTTCCGAATATCGGGAAAAATTTGATTTGCAATGAATGCGAATATCACCGCGAATTAAACTCCATTTAGTGCAGTCCCGGCTCCAGGGCTTCTAAAATGGTGGATCCACATGTGAGGACATGGGGCAAGGAATCCTGGGAAGGCAGGAACAAGGGTAGGTGGGATGACCCTGAATCACATGCAGGATGCAGCATAACAGCAGCCAGTCACCCGTGTGATGTCACAGCCCTATATAATCGGCAGCCATCTTTGCAGCCAGTCACTTCAGCCTTTTATTGCAGAGAGAAAGGGACAGACAGCTGTGTGTTGCACAGAAAAGCATTTTTCCAGCAGCGATTCACCTCCCAGTCACATCAGCGTTCTATTACAGAGAGGGACAGAGAGCAGTGTGTTGCACAGAAAAGCTTTTTTACAGCAGCGAATAACCTCATGCCTAAATCCAGCCTAGAAGCACTGATAGGGAAGGGAGTGAGATTAAGAGAGAGTGCAATTTTGGGTGTAGTACACAGCGACTGTGTGCTACAGCACTCGTGTGTAGTGCTGGTGTTGTACGCAAATACTGTTTTAAGCGCACTAGAGCGCATTGTACTCCCCTCATATGTGCATACCACATATGTACATCTAAGTGGTATACCATTTTGTTCCTCTTAAAGTCTTAAGGGCCTAGATACTGTGAAATGCCAGCCAAAAGTACACACCTGCTGTTGTTGTAGACACATACTGTTTTAAGCATAGTGGAGTGCATTGTCCTCCCCTCATAAGTGCATACCACATACGTACAACTCAGGGGTGTACTATTTTGTTCCTGTTAAAGTCTTAAGGGCCTAGATACTGTGAAAGGCGAGCCAAAAGTACACACCTGCTGGTGTTGTAGACAAATTCTGTTTTAAGCGTAGTGAAGCGCATTGTCCTCCCCTCATATACACACTAAGTATGTCAGGCAGAGAAGTACCAGGACGTGCACAGAGGAGTGGCAGAGGTGCAAATTCAACAGGCAGAGGTCGCAGCATACTTGGGGAAAGTGGCAGCAGGAGTCGTAGCGAGAGGCCTGAGCTTCCGGTATCAGCTAACGGTCGTGTTTCGACCAGCAACCCATCTGCCGTCATCGATTGGTTAACATGTCATCAACTTCATCACATATGACATCTGACACCCCCAGTCAACAGTCAGTGGGTTCCTCAGACACATCCCTCAGTTGGCATGGCCCGGGAGCAGTCCCTGTCCTCCCATTGCCTCTGTCCCCTCTCCTACAGAAGTATTGTATGCTGTTGGTTCTGCTCCAGTATTTAGTGAGGACGATCTACAACAGGACAGTCAGCAGCTATTGCCCAGCCAAGAAGTGGAGGAGACATCCGCCGCTTCCTCCGCCAGGCGGGCAAGTAGTGATGAGGAGAGTGACGTGGGTGGTGGTGTTGCTAGCGTTCAGGCTCCTAAAGCAGACCCTGTTGAGGAACCTGAGGAGGACATCAGTGACGTGCAGAAACCAACTCGATGATGATGAAGCCGATCGCACTTGGGACCTGGGTGCAGAAGAGGCTTCATCATCATCAGGAGAAGAGGGTTTCAGGTTGCTCCTCATGCTGCCGCCAACTTCAGGCTGTGTCATTCAGCCACTATATGGTCTCCTCATGCTTCTGCCACCTCCAGGCTGTGTCATTCAGCCACTATATGTTCTCCTCATGTTGCCGCCATCTATACGCTGTGTCATTCAGCCACTATATGCTGCCGCCAACGCCAGGCTGTGTCATTCAGCCACTATGTGGTCTCCTCATGCTGCCGCCAACACCAGGCTGTGTCATTCAGCCACTGTACGTTCTCCTCATGCTGCCGCCACCTGCAGGCTGTGTCATTCAGCCACTATATGGTCTCCTCATGCTGCTGCCACCTCCACGCAGTCATTCAGCCACTATATGGTCTCCTCATGCTTTTGCCAACTCCAGGCTGTCATTCAGCCACTGTATGTTCTCCTCATGCTGCCGCAAACTCCAGGCTGTGTCATTCAGCCACTATACGTTCTCCACATGCTTCCGCCACCTCCAGGTTGTGTCATTCAGCCACTAT
This sequence comes from Hyla sarda, assembly GCF_029499605.1. Lineage (NCBI taxonomy): Eukaryota > Metazoa > Chordata > Amphibia > Anura > Hylidae > Hyla > Hyla sarda. The sequence continues at coordinate 103,632,363 of NC_079194.1, read as the reverse complement.
ATGCTGCCGCCAACTCCAGGCTGTGTCATTTAGCCACTATGTGGTCTCCTCATGCTGCCGCCACCTCCACGCTGTGTTATTCAGCCACTATATGGTCTCCTCATACTGATGCCACCTCCAGGCTCTGTCATTGTGCCACTCTGCAACATTGATTCTAATAGCTACGCCTCTGATCTGCATGTCATACTAAGTAACAATATTATTTCACTAACCCAGCATACACCCTATGCGTGTTACAGCAAGGTAAAGTGTTCTACACCCCTATTGAGGCTTTCTGTAGGCCAGAAATAGCCGTTTTTAATAGCAATTCGATTCGGACCGAAACAAAATTCAGCGAATTGTTCGAATAACATTTTTCAAAAATTTGCTCATCTCCAACAGTCATCTAAAAAGGTGTCTATCAAGACCTGTGCAGAGGAAAAGTTTACCAGTTCCCCATAGCAACCAATCAGATCGCTTCTTTCATTTTTCAGAGGCCTCAGATCGCTTCTTTCATCTTAAAAAAATTAAAGAAGCCTGATTGGTTTCTATGGGGAACTGGTCAACTTTTCCCCTGCACAAGTTTTGATGAATCTCCCCCATGTCCCATTATTGCAAATGAATGTCACAGAGACGGTTGGGACACCCATCTATTACAGTTGTGCAAAGGACTCGGGCACTGTGAAACACTATCTCATACCATGAAAAATGTGGACAACACAGCAGCTTTGTTTTAGCCATGGCTGGACTTCTCCTTTAAATAAAAAAAATTTAAAAAAAAGCCCCCCAAACCATCATAGTAAGGAGATCTGGGGGAGTCTGCTGACAACACTGCGGCAGGGTAGCAGAGGCCTAATAGTGCTGAGAGAATCAGTCACAGGTACATTGATTTAATCCCTATCACTGGTTGATAATGCAATTTACTAATATACAGAGAACACTACTATGTGGTGCTAATATTCAAACCTTGGATTATTACTATGTATTTTGCTGTTTTACTTTACTATCATCCAGTGGTGGGGCCTATCTCATTTTGTTGTAAATAATATAAATTCCAGATAGGCCCTTGATGTAACCATAGATGAACCAACACTATTCAAAGGACATTTCCCGATAACTACATTTATCCCGTATACACAGAATAAGTGATAAATGTTAGATCACCAGTACTCCCTCCAGTCGCCAGTATGGGGTCCCCATCCCTCCTCACCAGCATGTCTTCATTTCAGTAAGTGTCATAGAAACATTTCTTTTCTATGAAAGTTATGGCACAGCCAGGCATACTGTATTTCTTTTTTTATTTTATTTTTGAAAGTTCACATAAATGATTAAAGAGATTTACTGAGGATATTATTGGCGATCACAATATTGTTTGCTGATCTCAGTAGAAGGAAAATGTAATAGCACATGTCGGTGTTCTCGGAGATTTTATATCCAGACTGTCTGTCAGAGGCAGGGAAGTGTGTGAAATTAATTATAGATGGATGTTTAATTACCTTCATTACTAGTCACTCCTGGCATCCAGGCATGTGAGCGGAATGACTGATGAAAGAAGCCTCTTGTATTCTCCAGTCAATGGCCGACATAACGGAGCTGCTTGTCTGGGGCAGGAAGAGAACATGACCCGAGACATTCACATTGTTCTAGAACATAACATTCTATCCTCTACCACGTTTAATATAATTTCCTTCTCAGGGTCATGCTGCAAACAAGGTCACTGCCAAAATATTATAAGTACCGGTATCTGCCTACATATTCCAATGAAACCATAGAAAATGTGGCTAGTAATAAGCAGCATTCATGCATCCATTACAGGAATCCAATGTAGATTCCTTTGTTGGTAAGGTCAGTTGGATTAAGGCTTTGATCACACTTGTCTTGGTTTTCCATTGGATGGGATGGGATGGATGCATGGTGATCATTTCTTTTTTTCCTCATTGACTTGCAATTATAGAGATGAGCGAATCGATTAGGAACAAATAACATTTTTCAAAAGATTACAAAAAAATCCAACTTTGTTGTTATTCGTGTCAGGTGAATCAGTACAGAAGCAGGGACTTCTGTCAAACACAGGAGTACCTGCTTCTGAACTTACACTGTCTGCCTCGCTTCTCGGTTCACATTCACTGGGCTGGGCGCAAAGGGAATGTTATGGTCCATGCAGAGTTAAAGGGGTGGTCCAGCAAAAAACTATTTATGCCCTATTTACATGATTTCCGGTGGTCTGACCGCTGGGACCCCCTGTGATCTCCTGAATGGGACCCAACTCTCTCTGAGATGAGTGTGTGCTGCAGACGGCATGCGGTCCATCAATTTCTATGGGAGTGCAGGAGATGTCCAAGTACAGCACTCGAATCTCTTTGCACTCCCATACAGAATGAATGTAGCGCGTGCTGTCTACAGCACACACTCCTCTCAGAGAGTCCTGTCCCGTTCAGGAGATCACAGGGGAAGGGGGTCCCAGTGGTAAGACACTTAACCCCTAAACTATACATAGGGGATAACTTGTTTTTCGCTGGACTACCCCTGTAGATGGAAATGCTTTATGCATTGCAATTTACACTCTTCATTAAAAAAGCACTCCCGAAATGTTTTCCTCCATATCATGCACACTCACTATCACTTAATCCTACAGTGCCACCTGGTTTATTCCAGCACAACTGCATCCATGCATTTTATCACTTAAACTTGGTCATTTGATCACCAGCCTGACCACAGAAAATCACAGTGTTTAATGTATCACAGGAAGTGGTCCATCCTGGGTCAGCTGACTTCCTGATAACTACAGGATGATGTAATCACCTATCAGATCTGTTCTGAATTTGATTCCGAGATAGTTTTTTTTCATGACATATTCTACTTTAACATAGTGGTAAATTTTCTTTGATACTTGCATAATTTCTTAGTCAAAAATTTCAAAATTTTATGAAAAAATTGAAAATTTTGCATTTTCTAGCTTTGAAGCTCTCTGGTTGTGAGGGAAATAGACATACCAAATAAATGATATATTGATTCACATATACAATATGTCTACTTTATGTTGGCATCATAAAGTTGACATGTTTTTAGTTTTGGAAGACATCAGAGGGCTTCAAAGTTCAGAAGCAATTTCCCAATTTTTCACAAAAGTTTCAAAATCGGAATTTTTCAGGGATCAGTTCACTTTTGAAGTGGATTTGAGGGGCCTTTATATTAGAAATATCCCATATATGACCCCATTATAAAAACAGAACCCCTCAAAGTATACAAAATGACATTCAGAAAGTGTGTTAACCCTTTTGGTGTTTCACAGGAAGAGCAGCAAAGTGAAGGAGGAAATTCAAAATCTAAATTTTTTACACTAACATGTTCTTGTAGACCCAGATTTTGAATTTTTACAAGGGGTAAAAACAGAAAATGCCCCCTAAAATGTGTGACCCAACTTCTCTCAAGTAAGGAAATACCTCATACAATTTTGGAAACTCCACCCCTCAAGGAACGTAAAAAGGGGTACAGTGAACCTTAACACCCCACAGGTGTTTGACGACTTTTCGTTAAAGTTGATGTGTAAATTATTCTTTTTTTTTCACTAAAATGCAGATTTCCCCCCAAATTTGACCTTTTTACAAGAGGTAATAGGAGAAAATGCCCCCCAAAATTTGTAACCCCAGCTCTTCTGAGTACGGAAATACCCCATGTGTTGACGTCAAGTGCACTGCGGGCGCACTACAATGATCAGAAGAGAAGGAGTCACATTTGACTTTTGGAAAGCAAATTTTGCTGAAATGGTTTTTGGGGGGCATGTTACATTGAGGAAACCCCTATGGTGCCAGGACAGCAAAAAAATAAATAAACACATGGCATACTATTTTGGAAACCACACCCCTCAAGAAATGTAACAAGGGGTTTGAAAAATTTCTGCTAAAGCTGGACATGGAAATGAAAAATTAGATTTTTTGCACTAAAATGCTGGTGTTACCCCAAATTTTTCATTTTCACCAGGGGTAATAGGAGAAAAAGCCTCCCAAAATTTCTAACCCCACTTCTTAGTATGGAAATACCCCATATGTGGATGTAAAGTGCTCTGCAGGCAAACTACAATACTGAGCTTTTGGAGAGAGAATTTGGTTGGAGTAGAAGTCGGGAGCCATGTGCTTAACAAAGCCCCCGTGGTGCCAGAACAGTGCCCCCCCCCCATATGTGACCCCATTTTGGAAACTAAACCCCTCACAGAATGTAATAAGGGGTGCAGTGAGCATTTACACCAAACTGGTGTTTGACAGATCTTCGGAACAGTGGGCTGTGCAAATGAAACATTTAATTTTTATTTTCACGGCCACTGTTCTAAAAATCTGTCAGATACCTGTTGGGTGTAAATGCTCACTGTACCCCTTATTACATTCCATGAGGGGTGTAGTTTCCAAAATGGGGTCACATGTGGGGAGGGTCCACTGTTCTGGCACCATGGGGGCTTTGTAAACACACATGGCCTTCAATTTCAGACACATTCGCTCTCCAAAAGCCCAATGGCGCTCCTTCTCTTCTGAGCGTTGTAGTTCACCCACAGAGCACTTTACATCCACATATGAAGTATTTCCATGCTCTAAAACGAATACTAAAATGTAGGGTAACACCAGCATTTTAGTGAAAAAAATTTTTTAAAATTTATTTTCACATCCAACTTTAATAAAAATTTGTAAAACACCTGTGGGGTGTTTAGGCTCACTATACCCCTTGTTACGTTCCGTGAGGGGTTCTGTTTCCAAAATGGGAGTTGTTGTTTTTCAATAGCTGTAGGCTCCGTTTTGGAAACACTGCCGTACAAGACATTTTCTATTTTTATTGGGGGGGGGGGGGGGTTACTTTTTATGTAGTGTAGTGTTTTTAGGGTACATTCACACGGGCGGGGGTTTACAGCAAGTTTTCTGCTGGGAGTTTGAGCTCCGGTGGAAAATTTGACGCATCTCAAACTTGCAGCATAAAACTCGTTGTAAACCCTTGCCCTAGTGAATGTACCCTGGGGCAAACCTCCAGCTGTTGCAAAACTACAACTCCCAGCATGCACTGGCAGACCATACATGCGTGGAGTTGTAATTTTGCAACAGCTGGAGGCACATTGGTTGCAAAACACAGTTTGTTACTTAACTCAGTGTTTCACAACCATTGTGCCTCCAGCTGTTGCAAAACTACAACTCCCAGCATGCACTTACAGCCGAAGGGCATGCTGGGACTTGTAGTTATGCAACAGCTGGAGGCACACTACTGCAACTCCCAGCATGCTCTTTGGTAGTTTGTGCATGCTGGGGATTGTACTTATGCAATTGCAGGAGGCACACTTTTTCATAGAAAAAATGTGCCTCCAGCTGTTGCATAACTACAACCCCCAGCATGCACAAACTACCAAAGGGCATGCTGGGAGCTGTAGTAGTGCCTTATGCTGTTGCATAACAACAACTCCCAGCATGCCCTTTTGTGCATGCTGGGAGTTGTTGCTAAGCAACAGCAGGAGGCCAGCCTTACCTCCTGCTGCTGCGCACACGCCGGATCCTCCTGCCACCACCATCGTGGGCCCCCTGTCCACACTCCTGGCACCTGCTCTGGCCCTCCGGAATAGGGGCAAAGCGGGTGCCGTTAGGGACACCCCCACAGCAGGAGTCCTGATTCATCGGCCGGTGACGGCTGACGAATCAGGACGATCGTGAGTGAGGTGGCACCAGTGCCATCTCACTCCTAGTGCTATAGGTGCTGTGTCGAACGGCACCTATCATCCTTTTTTTCCGGGTCACCTGGTATCGCCACAAATTGCCGATCTGAATTGAACTCAGGACCCTCCCAGGTGTGTGACTGCTGAACAATTTCCCCGAGCAGTGGGGACTAGAAATCTCAGGGTGTAAAGGTACGCCCTTGGTCCTAAAGTACCAGGGCGTACCTGTGCGCCCGTGGTGCCTAAGTGGCTAGGGCAGTGTTTCTCAACCAGTATGCCTCCAGCTGTGGCAAAACTACAACTTCCAGCATGCCCGAACAGTCTTTGGCAGAAACTTGCTGGAAAATGGTACTTTGATTGCACAAATTGTGGTTAAAAAAAGCATAATTTTCTCTAAGATTTTGGAAAATCACAGCAAATAACATGGTCAAAATGTTGTAAAACATGGGTGTCACGATTCGGCTGGCTGGAGGTGGATCCTCTGTGCCAGAGAGGGATTGGCGTGGACCGTGTTGGTGGACCGGTTCTAAGTTGCTACTGGTATTTACCAGAGCCCGCCGCAAAGCGGGATGGTCTTGCAGCGCCGGTAGCAACCAGGTCGTATCCACCAGCAACGGCTCAACCTCTCTGACTGCTGAAGAAGGTACAAGGGAGTAGACAAGAGCAAGGTCGGACGTAGCAGAAGGTCAGGGCAGGCAGCAAGGATCGTAGTCAGGGGCAACGGCAGGAGGTCTGGAACACAGGCTAGGAACACACAAGGGAACGCTTTCACTGGCACAAGGGCAACAAGATCCGGCGAGGGAGTGCAGGGGAAGTGAGATATAAGTAGGGAGTGCACAGGTGATAACACTGATTAGGCCTGCTGCGCCAATCAGTGGCGCAGTGGCCCTTTAAATTGCAGAGACCCGGCGCGCGCGCGCCCTAAGGAGCGGGGCCGCGCGCGCCGGGACAAGACAGACGGGGAACGGGTCAGGTACGGGAGCCGGGATGCGCATCGCGAGCGGGCGCCTCCCGCGTCGCGAATCGCATCCCGGCTGGGAGTGATATTGCAGCGCACCCGGTCAGCAGGTCTGACCGGGGCGCTGCGAATGAGAGGATGCTGCGAGCGCTCCGGGGAGGAGCGGGGACCCGGAGCGCTCGGCGTAACAATGGGAACATAGCCTAAAGACTTTTTAACACATTTCAAATGAAATTATAGACCAAATCACTTCCACCTCATGGTAATATTTCTCTAAAAAAAATGCACTGTAAGTAAGAAAATACATAAAAAATGTACATACAGTAATGTGAACTGACTCCAACTTCTCAGCAATTTAGGATGCTGGTGTCTAGCCAGATAATAGATTGCTTCACACTGAGGAATTTACGCACGGAATTTGACATTTTAAAGGGATAGTCTTCTGAAGACAACCCCGGAACATATGTAAGAGCAATTATTTCTCTAGAGGATTGGGATTGTCCATGTTTTATATATACAGCCATTTATCTGAATTTCTGCCATGGAATACAGCATTTTTCACTGTAGTTGCAAGAAAAAGAAGGAATAACATCAATATAACAACGACATACCCGGACCTACTGCATCAGAAATTGATCATATTATATATCAATAAAATTTTAATTTTTTTTTAGTCATTCAAGTAACTCCATTAGTGCTTTTTGGTTAGATATTGGTTTGGGAGTTCACAGTATATTGCGCCTCTACGATACACAGGGGTTAAGACATTATCATTGCTACATAAATACTAAATTATACTTTTTTCGTTCCCGTTTTTTGTGGTCTGTCTCTTTGGTTAATAATGTAGTTGCAAAGGAAAATCTGGTTTGCTGCAGTTTTCCTCTAGAAAATTTGGCGGTTTTCTAGCAGCTGCACCTGTAGACATCAACCGATCACTGCAACTTCTTTATGTTATCTGAACCCTGTAAAGTATTATGGGATGGGATATATGATCAGGTAAAACATTAAATGGGAACTGTTAGAGTAAAAAACTTTTCATATGTTGGCAAAAAAATTTACTTTTCTAATATACTTCATAAAAAAATTTATCACTTTTTTTTATGGAAATCATGGCTGAAAAAAGACCACTAGGGGTTCCCATACCCTTCGGAACGTAATCCTGTCTGGCTACAGCAAAATCTTTGTCCAAGCTGAAGCACAGGCATGAACAAAGTCCTGTAAGTGATGGTGGGCTAGCACTCCTCTGTGCACACTCCTGTCTATCAGAGTACAGCATGAAAACAGAGAGGAGGGGGTTACAGAGCAGCCTGCAGTGATTGGATGAAGAGACACAGCACAACAGACTCAGGGAGAAAGTGCAGAGATTCAGGCAGAGTGAGGGACACACCCCCTCCAGAGCACAGGATGACGAACAATTTGAGCAACAGATGGAAGGTATTTGTGAGAGAAATATAGGTGGTAGACACATAAGTCCGGGCATTGCTGATAGTTGTAGTTTTACAAGAGCTAGAGGTAACCTGGTTGAAAAACACTTAATTGTATTACCATATACTGATTTAAGGGAATGCTACAACAAGAGAAGACATATACTATTTTAAATAAATATCTTTATTCTGTGGAATGGTACAATTATTGCCAAAATAATTACCATTGGCTTTGAATTAATTTAGGAACAAACGAGATTTCTTTGGTTCACATTAATAAAGTTTGACAGAGTTCAATCAGTGTTTTTCTTCATAAAATATTTGGTCCTTTAAAAATGAAAGTGCCCTTTAGAGTGTGAATTGTCATATTCAAGTTCACAAAACACAAGATGTTTTTAAGTATAAGTCATAAATATAAGAAAACAATTGGCTAATTTACCAAAAATGTCTTAGGCTACTTTCACACTGCCATTAGCACACGGCAGTGTGACGGCCTTCGGGGGAGCCTGGGGGAATAGCGGGAGAAAAATAACTACAAAAGCCGTTTTTTTCTCCCGCTATTCCCTTTAAAAAATAACGGGTCCCAGCGGCCCCCACAATAGTAAATGAGAGCCGCCGGGACCCATTGTTGCCCACTGTTCCCCATCACGAGAACGGCTGCTAAATTGACAAAAAAAAATGTAGACTTTAACAGCAGCTCTCGATGGGGAGCAACAGCAGTGTGAAAGGGCCCTAAAAGAAAATATGGCCTTGCTGCCCTTATTAACCAATAAGAGCTTAGCTTTTATTGTCTAAATTACCCTTGAAAAATTAACATTGCACGGTGATTGGTTACTAAGGTCATTGTCTTCTACGGTAATTCTTCTAAAACCGATACATAAAGCCAAATGTTGTTTCCCTGAGTCATAACATCATTTATTCTTAAAAATCCTTCCGCTCCATTCAAAGTATATGGCAAAAGCATACTTAGGTGCCACTCCATTCAAACAGCTGAGCCATCATGGTGCAGCTAGGGTTAATGGAGAATCAGGGTAATCCATTCTAGTAGTCAGCTGGGGTTCCATTAGTCAGATCCTCACTTATCTAGTATTTAAGCTTTAGATAGGTAACATTCTTTATGGCATACCTCTTTAAATTTACTCAATCAGCTGTCACCAACAGTGGAAGATGCAGTGGCTGCTCATGTCACCTACAGTGACCACAGCAAGAACAATGTGTTATTGTATGTTGCCCATTCAAAGGAGTCCTCCAAATGGATACACTCATTGCACTGGCTATCTGCTGCTGTTTAAAGTGATTGGTAATGTATCTACAGGTAATGTTCTAATGGGGCAACCCATTTGAGACACTTTTAGACCAAACTGTTTTGCATTTATAGACCAAAAGCTTACGATCAATTTCTTTAGATGGATATTTGACCATTTCAGGGACACCTATATATGTTTAGAAGTACTTAGAGCATCTTCTATCCTCCTTGTAGGGAGATCATTTGTAATTAAATATATTGCATGGTCAGAATGCAATATATTGCATAGTGAGATGCCTTAATTCCAAGTTTGCATGTTCTGTCGGTCCCCTTTTTTAGAGTTGGGTAATTTCTTCCGGTCAAGCCCCTTGTTGACACCACATAATCCGGAAACACGGAGCACCAGATAGATGACAGAAATGTCTTATATGGATATCACACCTACAAATAGTTATAAGTGTTCTCAAGTGCTTCTAACATTGATGACCAGATCCATTGACATCTTCACATTTTTCATTATCACATTTGGCAGCCTGGACCTCATTGCCATTCTTTGGCTTATCGTCACTGCTCACTTGCTCATAGTCACGTTTTTTCAAAGCAGAGCCATCCTTCATTTCTAAATCCTTCTTCAGTTCTTGGTTTTCCAACTCTGCTTCTTTCCTAAGCATACGGTAGTTGTAAAAGTTCCCAATGAGAAGGAAAAGTCCAGCAAAGACCATAATAGCCCCGCATTCAAAAAACATGTATTTGTAGTCTCCAAAGGTATCCACAATAGCACCTGAAGTAACAGAAGCATACAAATATTATGACTATACAACATACAGGGTTAAAAGGACAAATACAGACACATTTGATCTTTGGGGATTAAATAGGTTAAAAAGAATCTGTCATATTGTACATGTAGTTCTTCTAAGGCAGCACTATTTGGTTATGGATGTAACCAACATTCTATAGTTGGAATGCTATCATCAGTACCTGAACCAGCCAGGCACCAGTGACCTCAGCCAGGCCAGAGGCAGTTAATAAATTAATACAGTAATAAGGAAAAACATATTATGAATAAATAAAAATGAATTAAATTCAAATAAAATAAATTCAAATAAAAAAGGAATAAAAAAATTAGTGCAAATCTTCCTATACCTACACAAACAATATTAAATATCCTGTGTGACACAAATACAATTTGCACGGGTGTCCGGTACTCATAATATTAAAAGTATGTTGTTTTTTTTTAGCTCAGTTTGTGAAGGGTTAAAGGGGTACTCTGGGTAACAAACTTATCTCCTATCCTGTACATGAGACAAGCGGGAGTGATGGCCTGCTTAGAAAATGGCTTGCTTAGACAGGGTCTCGGTCTTTGCAGGTGATTTGCTGAGTGGACCCTCACTTCTACTTGTCTCGGAAGGTGGGGGCTAGAGTGTACCGAAGACCAGTAAGTAACTGAACCCCGTACGTGAGATCACTGGGGTTACAGAAGTCGAACATCCCCACAATCAGGGGTTACCCAGAATACCCCTGGGTAATTTGTAAATTCACATTGGTAATGCTATAATTACTAACTCATTATTAGTACAGAACTACAGCTCCCAACACAACTCTATAGACTAAAAGACTATAGACTAAAAGCCTACAGATAAAAACAGCTGTTGTTCAAACACTCATCTGGCTGAGCGGTATCTTCCCTCATCCTACCATGCATATAAATATGTGACTTTTCCAAGCTTTAATGAGTTAAAAATGGAGAGAGGAGGGGAAGCCGTATGTCAGGCTCCTTTACTAGCAGCTTATCTTCCTGAGAACAAAGGTATCGAGCAGTAGAAATTCAAAATGCCCAATCCTCCATACAAATTAGATCGTCATCCCGTGACCGGCAGATGTCTAATGTGTATTAGGAAAGCTATCACGTATAGTCTGAATTTTTCTTTATGGCCTAATTTACTTGTCAGAAGACAAAAAAAGTTTCCTGTTGTTATACAACAGGTCGGTATATTTTGTCATAACTTTTTTTTAATAAAGTGTTTTTTTTTAACATGGTAGGCTTATTGGTGACATATGTCACTATATGCCTTTATAGTGGTATTCATCAAAGCCTTTGTTTGGAGATATAAGTTGAGAAATACTAGGAAGTCTCAAGCATTATGTGAACAGAGCCTGAAAACAAAGATTATAAATATAAATGTCCAGGCTTAAACAAAGTGATTAGAATAAAATAAGAAAATTACCTCCAATTGGGGGTCCCAGAAGTAGAGGGACACATTCTACAATTGTAACCAATCCAACGGCACTTGAAAACCGCTTTGCTCCAACAAGATCCATAAGAGTTTCAAAGAGCAGAGAACATACCATGCCAAACCCTAAGCCAAAGAACACAGAGTACACGACAAGACCAACATAACTTGTAGCAAAAGGGCACATGAGGTGGCAGAAACCATTAAATATTACAGAAAAGCTGAAAAAGTACTGAATTCTTGGTCTGATCCATTTTGTGTTTGCAATTATTCCGGTGGCTGGTCTAGCGATCATATCAACGATGGCAAGTACAGACAACAAGAAGGCTGCTGAATACTCATCAACACCAAGGTGCTTTCCATAAGGAGCAAGAAACACTATAGGGGCATAAAAGGCTATAAACATCAACACGTTTCCTATGAGGTAGATCAAAAAGCCTCTGTGCTTAAACAAACTCAAATCCAAGACCTTATTGAATTTTGTCAAACAACTTTCTGTCTCTTTCTTCTCGGGTTTCAAGTTTTTTTCTTGTCCTGCCAGACTTATATTTATTTTCTCTGGGTCCTTGTCTGGCTTGTCTTTTTTAGTTTTTGTCTGGAGTCCAATTGGTCGGAAGAGAGCACCCGCAACGCAACAGTTAAGCAGTAAGGCACCTAAAATAAGAAAGCTTCCTCTCCATCCATACTTGTCAAACAAAAACTGGTTTAGAGGAGCAAGTGTAGAGAGAACTACGGGACTTCCTGCCATGGCCAGGCCATTAGCCATTGGACGTTTTTTCAAAAAATATTTTCCTACCACAATAACGGATGGCTGGAGGTTCATAGAGAACCCAAAACCTGGAGAAAAAAAATGAAAAGTCATAGTGAGTAACAGAATAACATTCTGGTCCATACAACACTTAGGGACAAGGCTTACTCCCAAATAAATAATTTATGTACATAGGGGTGAATTTACTGTTGCAAATGTTCCATAATTCTGGCACAATTTACACCAGTTCTGGCTTACATGACTTGTGCCTTTACACATTTTTAAGCCTTGCTTGAAAAGGGTCATGACTTAGTGGGAAAAGGTGTGGCTGTGTGGGAAAGGGGGATGGGGGGGTGTATTGCATGTGACTCCACCAACTAGTAATTGGTCTAACATTAGACTAGACAGTCTATAAATGCACCAGATTTACCAACAGTAGGATACACTGGGATAAATGTGGCACAATATTGTTCTTAAACTGTTAAAATCATCAAACTTTATTTAATCAATTTAAAACAATAGATTTTAGGGTATGCAGAGTCTGCGCTGTTTTAATATCAGACAGTATTAGTATATCTGACCCATTGTTTTCTACACAGAAGCCTAAAAAGTCTCTGTGACATTATATCTACGAAGATGCTTATCAGTAGTTAGCAGCTTTATGTGCACATGGAGAGGCACCAACAAACTCCTCTGCCTTGACCACAATGTTTAGATTTATCACAGTGCCCCAAGTGAAGATCTTGACTTTGGTTCACGGTTTTGTATGGTGTTGCAGCATAACCTTATTCACCTAAATATGGATGGGATCTTATACCAGACAGCCTATGGACAACAGCTAGGATATGAGGGAGAAAAAAAAGAGATACAGGGGGCGCTCCCTGAGTAGGTATATTCACTGATGTGCACCCTCCACCACACCAAACAGTGATATACCGACCTTAGTAGGGCCGCACTTGAGCCTGTGTAGCCCTTAGGTAATGGACGTCGTGCTTGGTATTAGATGAGCTAAAGCACTCCTACCGGCATCGGGCTTCTTGGCTAGAAGCCGATATACAATATGGAAGGACAATGTGGGAAAAAAACCGGGTATAGTGGAGGCGCTGCTCAGAAGGCGAAATTACAGGATAGACTCAGGCGGTGCAGGACAACAAAATTTTAATAAGAATGTTTAGGACAACGCGTTTCGGCATCTGCTGATGCTTTCCTCAGGTCCACTTAGCAGTTCCCAAACTTCATTGTTGTTCAGTGTAGAAGTGCTGGATCGTGATCCTGCGTAGCGTCTGCACCGCTGCTGGTATGACGGTGCAGACGCTAAGCAGGATCACGATCCAGCACTTCTACACTGAACAACAATGAAGTTCGGGAATTGCTAAGTGGACCTGAGGAAGGCATCAGCAGATGCCGAAACGCGTTGTCCTAAACATTCTTGATAACATTTTGTTGTCCTGCACCGCCTGAATCTATCCTGTAATTTCGCCTTCTGAGCAGCGCCCCCACTATACCCGTTTTTTTTTCCCACATTGTCCTTCCCTATGGACAACAGTGCACTGCACATTAGAAAAAAAGACTTGCCTTCTTTTATACACAGACTGACACAAAGAATGGTATGAGATAGATAGACCACTTAATAGACAGATTGTAAGATAGATAGAACACTTAATAGAGGCAGACAGTATCAGGTCAATTACCATTTACAATAAATATCATCACTAGACATGGATTACAAATAACTAACTCAGATTATTACAGGTTAATGAATACATTATAATTAATAATGCACATAAACAAATAACATTGTAACAATAGGCAACCATTATACTGTATACAAATATTGCTGCTGACTGTATGGTATTATATAAAGCCTACAATATAGCAATAGCTTACTTAATTGCATTCACAAAGATTCAAGGCAAAAACAACCAGTGATGTTGGTTTCCTCTGAGAACCCTGAAGAAAAATTTGTCAAAATAAGTGACCCTAGAAGTGTCACCCCATTTCCCACTACAGTAGTACTAAGCATACTTAAGGGCTACTCTGCCACTAGACATCTTATCCCCTACCCAGCCCCCACAATCTCGGCTGTGGCACCCCAGACATCTGGTGAATGGAGCGAACTTCGAGGCGGAGGCTCGTGACATCACAGCCCGCCCCGCTCATGATATCACGGCCATGCCCCCTCAATGCAAGTCTATGGAAGGAGGCGTGATGGCTGTCAAGCCTCTTCCCATACAACTGCAATGGGGGCGTGGTCATGATGTCATGAGCGGGGTGTGGCCATGATGTCATGAGCAGGGTGTGACCATGACATCACGAGCCTCCGGCGCTGCACAAAACGCTCTAAATTAACGCCGGGTGCAGCATGGATATCACGGGGGTCAGCAGCGGTGGGACTCCCGCGATCAGATATCTTATCCCCTATCCTTTAGATAGGGCATAAAATGTCTAGTGGCAGAGTACCCCTTTAATGTGTTCATAATAGGATATTGTGGAACATTAGCTCAATGGACAGTTGGATAGTGTCAAAATGGATGTCCAAGACAGGGACAGGTGATAAAATATAAACAGGGCTTCTCCTTTTTTATTTGTCAGTAACAAAACAAATAGCATCTTAAAATTCATGCACAAATAAATGCCAAATAAATCCTGCTTGTCCAGCACTAACTACACAAAATCTTCCCTATCTATACAAGTGGCTTACTACCAGCCCCCAAACAAAATAGTCACCAAAACTGTGTTACCCTTTTTTTGAGGCTGCCCAACTCAGGAATCCAACTCTCATCAGAGGTTCCTCACAGCCACTCAGTGCAGACTTGGTTACACCTTTTGTACGCAATGTATTAATCAGTCTCAGCACCTGTGCCAACCTGAAAATCTGAAGAAAGACCCCACTGCTAAAGCTGATGGTTTTGCTCCCATAAAAGTCTAGGCCCAATAACATGACTTACCGAGTTCGCTTGCAAGCCAAATCTCGCCAAGGATTTTAACTATTTCCCAGGTCTCATCCAGCTTTCCATGGATAAGATATGTGCTTCCTAAAACCTGGTATCTACACACGGTATCTTAAAGGGGTATTCCAGGCCAAAACTTTTTTTAATATATCAACTGGCTCTGGAAAGTTAAACAGATTTGTAAATTACTTCTATTAAAAAATCTTAATCCTTCCAATAGTTATTAGCTTCTGAAGTTGAGTTGTTGTTTTCTGTCTAACTGCTCTCTGATGACTCACATCCCGGGAGCTGTGCAGTTCCTATGGGGATATTCTCCCATCATGCAAGGGATATTCTCCCATCATGCACAGCTCCCGGGGACGTGACAATAACTATAGGAAGGATTAAGAGTTTATAATAGAAGTAATTTACAAATCTGTTTAACTTTCCGGAGCCAGTTGATATATATAAAAAAAGGTTTTGCCTGGAATACCCCTTTAACCCTTTAGGGACTCAGCCCATTTTCCCCTTAAGGACTCAGCCCTTTTTTGCAATTCTTACCACTGTCATTTATGCATTAATAACTCTAGGATGCTTTTACCTTTTATTCTGATTCAGAGAATGTTTTTTCGTGACATATTCTACTTTAGCATAGTGGTAAATTTTTGTCATTACTTGCATCCTTACTTGGTGAAAAATCCCAAAATTTCATGAAAATTTTGAAAATTTAGACTTTTTTGAACTTTGAAACTCCCTGCTTGAAAGGAAAATGGACATTCCAAATAAATTATATATTGATTCACAAACACAATATATCTTATTTATGTTGACATCATAAAGTTGAAATGTTTTTCCTTTTTGAAGACATTAGAGGGCTTCAAAATATAACAGCATTTTTCAGAATTTTCACGAAAAATTCTAAATCAGAATTTTTCAGGTACCAGTTACGTTTTAAGTGGCTTTGAGCGGCCTTTCTGGGAGAAATACCCCATAAATTACCCCATTATAGAAACTGCACACCTCAAAGTATTCAAAACGACATTCAGAAAGTTTGTTAACCCTTTAGGTGTTCTACAGGAACAGCAGCAAAGTGGAGGAGAAAAATCCAAATCTCTATTTTTTACACTAACATGTTCATGTAGCCAAATTTTTTTCATTTTTACAAGAGTTATAAAGAGAAAAAGCCCCCCAAAATTTGTAGCCCAATTTTTCTCGAGTATGTCAAATCCTCATATGTTGACGTGAAGTGCTCTGCGGGCTATGGCTCAAGAGAGAAAGAGCAACTGTTGGATTTTGGAGGGCGAATTTTGATGTCATGGTTTTTGGGGGCATGTTGCACTTAGGAAGCTCCCATGATGCCAGAACAGCAAAAAAATTAAAAAATACATGGCACACTATTTGGTAAACTACACCCCTCAAGGAACGTAACAAGGGGTACAAGGAGCCTTAAAGGGGTACTACCGTGGAAAAGTTTTTTTTTTTTAATCAACTTTTTTTTTTAAATAAACTGGTGCCAGAAAGTTAAACAGATTTGTAAATTACTTCTATTAAAAAATCTTAATCCTTCCAGTACTTTTTAGGGGCTGTATACTACACAACCACAGTGCTCTCTGCTGACTTCTGCTGTTCATTTTAGGAACTGTCCAGAGCAGGAGAAAATCCTCATAGTAAACATATGCTGCTCTGGACAGTTCCGTAGAGGTCAGCAAAGAGCACAGTGGTCGTGACATAAGAAAAAACCAAAAAGATAAACATTTCCTCTGTAGTATACAGCGCCTAAAAAGTACTGGAAGGATTAAGATTTTTTTTGATAGAAGTAATTTACAAATCTGTTTAACTTTCTGGCACCAGTTGATAAAAAAAAAAAAAAGTTTTCCACAGTAGTACCCCTTTAACACCTCACAGGTGATTGACAGGTTTGCTTTGAAGTTGGACATGAAAATGAAAAATGTGATTCTTAACACTAAAATGATGGTATTACTCCAAATTTTTCATTTTCACATGGGGTAATAGGAGAAAATGAACCCCAAAATTTGAAGCCCAATTTCTCCCGAGTAAGGAAATAACCTATATGTAGACGTAAAGTGCTCTGCTGCCGCACTACAGGTCTCATAACAGAAGAAGTGCGATTGGGCTTTTGGAGAGAGAATTTTACGAAAATGTTTTTTGGGGGGCATGTCGCATTTAGGAAGCCCCCATGGTGCCAGAACAGCAAAAAAAAAAAAAAAAAAAAAAACACATGGCAACTATTTGGGAAACTACACCCCTCAAGGAATGTAACAAGGGGTATAGTGAGCCTTAACCACAGGTGATTAACAAAAGTTTGTCAAAGTGGGACGTGAAAATGAAAAATTAGATTTTTTCACAAAAATGCTGGTATTACCCCAAATTTTTCATTTTCACAAGGGTAATAGGAAAAACAGCCCCCCAAAATTTGTAACCCCATTTCTTCTGAGTAAGGAAATATCCCATATGTGGATGTAAAGAGCTCTGCGGGCACATTACAGGGCTCAGAAAAGAAGGAGCGCCATTGGGCTTTTGAAGAGAGAATTTGGTTGGTATAGAAGTCTGGGGGCCATGTGTGTTTACAAAGCCCCCATGGTGCCAGAACAGTGCGCCCCCCCCCCTCCCACATATGACCCTATTTTGGAAACTACACCCCAGTGAGCATTTACACCCCACTGGCATTTGACAAATCTTTGGAACAGAAGGCTGTGCAAATGAAAAAAAAATGTTTTCATTTTCATGGACCACTGTTCATAAAATGTGTCAGACACCTGTTGGGCATAAATGCTCAATGCACCCTTTATTACATTCCGTGAGGGGCGTAGTTTCCAAACAATATGTGGGGGGGGCCCACTGTTCTGGCACCATGGGGGCTTTGTAAACGCACATGGACTTCAATTCCAGCCAAATTCTCTCTTCAAAAGCCCAATGGCGCTCCTTCTCTTCTAAGCCATGTAGTGCGCCCGCAGAGTACTTTAAATCCACATATGGGGTACTTATATACTCAGAAGAAATGGGGTTACAAATTTTGGGGGGCTTTTTCTCCTATTACCCCTTGTGAAAATGAAACATTTGGGGTAACGCCAGCATTTTAGTGAAAAAAAAAACATTTAATTTTCACGTCCAACTTTAATGAAAATTTGTCAAACACCTGTGGAGTGTCAAAGGGGTTCTCCACTGCCCTGCCTTCCGGAGCTCAGCTCGCAGCGTCCGGAAGTTTATTACTCCGAACGCTGTGTGTGGGATTTCCGTGTTCGAGGCCACCCCCTCGTAACGTCATGCCCGCCCCCTCGTGACGTCACGCCCGCCCCCTCAACGAAAGTCTATGGGAAGGGGGCGCAACCGTTTTTAAGGCTCACTATACCCCTTGTTACATTCCGTGAGCGGTGTAGTTTCCAAAATGGGGTCACCTCTCCAGCTGTTGCAAAGCTACAACTCTCAGCATGAACTGACAGACTGTGCATGTTGGGAGTTGTAGTTTTGCCACAGCTGGAGGCACACTGGTGAGGAAACACTGAGTAAGGTAATAGACAAACTGAGTGCTTCCCCACCAGTGTGCCTCCAGCTGTTACAAAACTACAACTCCCAGCATGCACTGTCTGTCAGTGCATGCCGAGTTAGGTTCTGTTACCTAACTTTGTGTTTCCTCCCCAGTGTGCCTGCAGCTGTGGAAAAACTACAACTCCCAGCATGCACTGACAGACCGTGCATGCTGGGAGTTTTAGTTATGCAACAGCTGTAGGCACGCAACTACAAATCCCAGCATGCCCAGACAACAAATGGCTGTGTGGGCATGCTGTATGTTGTAGTTTTGCAAGATCTGAAGGGCCACAGCTGTGATCCTCCAGACCTCTTACCCAGATCACCGCCGCTGAAGTTCTGCGCCACCGTCGCCATGATATAAGGATCGCCACTGCCGAATGACGTCATTGCCGCCTGGACCTGGATCGGGTGAGCAGCACCGTTCCCCCACTCTGCCCCGTTTCCCCGCTCTGCCCGGACAATCGCACAGATAGGAGGGGTGGTACCCCTGCCACCTCACTCCTATTCCTTCAGTAGGACCGGGGCTGTGTCAGGCAGCCCCGATCCCCCTTATTTTCTGGGTCACCGGAGACCCGTAATCGCTGCAAGTCATTGCCGATATGTCACGGGATGCCTGCTGAATGATTTCAGCAGGAATCCCGGTCCTCACCCGGCAAGCAGTAGGGACCGGAATTCCCACGGGCGTATAGGTACGCTCTGGGTCCTTAAGGATCGGGGATGCAGGGCGTATGCATATGCCCTGCGTCCCCAAGAGGTTAAAGGGGCACTCCAGTGGAAATTTCTTTTAAAATCAACTGGTGCCAGAAAGTTAAAACAGATTTGTAAATTACTTCTATTTAAAAGTCTTAATCCTTCACCTGCTGTATGCTCCACGGGAAGTTATTTTCTTTTTGTATTTCTTTTCTGTCTGACCACAGTGCTCTCTGCTGACACCTTTTTCCAAGTCAGGAACTGTCCAGAGCAGAATAAAAATCCCCATAGCAAACCTCTCCTGCTCTGGACAGTTCCTGACATGGACAGGGGTGTCAGTGGAGAGCACTGTGGTCAGACAGAAAAGAAATTAAAAAAGAAAAGAACTTCCTCTGTAGTATACAGCAGCTGAAAAGTACTGGAAGGGTTATGTTTTTTAAATAGAAGTAATTTACATATCTGTTTAACTTTCTCGCACCAGTTAATTTAAAAGAAATTTGTTTTCCACCGGAGTACTCCTTTAAGGAAATATAGCGATCCCCAACGACTATTTTTGTCCCTATCTCACAATTTGTATACATCTGCATTGGTATTTCTGCTAGAAACTTTCACTGTTTTGAGGGACACCTTGCTGGAACCATACAGATTCTACTAAAAGTCAATGCAGTCTTCTGGGCACTAGTATTCATAATTTAGTAGAGCATTGGGACTTACATTATAAATCATAAACCACAAGACAAATGTAAACAAAGCCTGAGTCCTAGCAGTCAGTTATCCAATGTACATAAATGCCTTATGCTGCCATTTAACAGTAAAGTTTTGTATTTGTCAGAGTGCCAGTGTGCATCCTCACGCATGGTAGGTTCTTTTGTTGTGGATGGGATTTGTGGTAATCAAATTTCCGTTACGTTTTATTTATTGTCACAGATTTTCATGTAGGTGGCTGGTTTCCCTAAAGTTTTCTTTTTGACCAACACTATTATATTGCAGTGAAGTAAATTGTTGGGAAACATGGCCTTTAAAATTCTTGCTGGACCTTTTGTACAATTTAGCAAAAAAAAAAAATCTTACTTTATGAAAAATAGGCATTAATATATTTTGGGTGACACTCAAAGAATTTATGAAATGTAACAAGTTATGCAAATTTAGGTCGAATGCCAACCACTAGGTTGAATGCCAACTACCCATTTAGGTAATAATCAATTATAGCTCCTTATTATCTCATCATTAAATTTCCACTGACACAGATCTAATTTATTACCATCTCATTTTACTAGCATTAATTAGGAGCCATCACTTCCTACTCAGCATTCCTCTTGCTGGCTTGTCATTAAAATGAGTTTTAGTCACTAACAAAATCCTTGCTGTAAATTAAACTCCAAAATACTTTCTTTCCAGTTACCCATAGAAGTAAGTCCTTCGGGATGGAAATCATTAAACGTCTGTACGGCACAAATGGACCATTAATTTAAAAACTGTACAAAAAACATTTACATTCACATACTTGTAACACTTCCTATATTTTCTTATAATGCTTTGCTTTATTTTTTAATTGAAATAGACTAAAGGGGCTCTCAATTTATTAGCAAATTCTATGCTAACAGAGAGGTAGCTCTCCGTTCAGGACCCTCATCTGTTGGCCAGAATGGAAAATCAGCTACAGGCTTTCCAGTTCGTTAAGCTGTTTTCGAGCATGAAAAAAAAAAAACAGATCAAAACTAGTCAATTTTTTCAGTAGTTTTTTGCATTCATTCCATTATTTCAACAGTTTTTGGTCCATTTTTCCACCATACAACCGTCTTGTTAGAGCTCATTACACAACCCAAAAAACAGTGTGATAATGCAGCCACAAAAAGCATCTCTCATTCTGGAGGACCCATTATGTCCATGCATCACAGGGACAACCCACTGGCTTCATTGGGTACTGTTCATAAATGAATAAACATTTACTTACTTCCAGAGCTCTTGCGGTGCCTCCGGTGTCCTGCTCCGGTTCCCAACAGCAGTCACCTTCCTAAAGCTGCAGAGTGACTGTTGTCCATAGAAGCACCCAGGCTAGTGTGTCGCTGGATGAGAGGGGACACTGCTGCAGTTTGACACACTGGATTAGGAAGACAATCTCTACTGGGGACAGGAGCCGGACACTGTATCGGGGAATGGATCTTTGACAGAGGCTGTTGGTATATACGTGGAACGGGTATTAAGGAAATTTGTAACAGCATTACCATCATATGTTTGTGATACCACAGTTTTCCTGCAGAGAATTGAGGGCATCGACATGGGCCAAGACATCTTGCTTGCAAGTATTGATGTCGAGGCCCTTTATAACTCGATACCACATGTTTGTTGACTTCGGGCAGTGGAATACTTCCTCAAAATCTAGAGAGAATTTCCACCAACCTCATAACCGGTGTGTCATCTCTCTTCTGCATTACATCTTAAACCACAACTACTTCTGTTTTGATGGGAAGATCTTTCACCAGCTCAGGGGGACCGCCATGGGAAGCCCATGTGCCCCCACATACGCAAATATCCTCCTGGGCTGGTGGGAAGACATCGTAGTCTTTTCACCAGACGAGTGTACCTGGACCCATTATATCACCCTTTGGGCTGGTACGCATGAGAACTTTCTGGCCTTTATGGAACATCTCAATAATAACAATTTAGGTTTGTGATTTACCCACGAGATTAATGGAGAAACCTTGGCCTTTTTGGATGTACGTGTCTCAAAAAATCAGGAGGGTGGTTTGTCATCTACGTTATTTCGTAAGTCCACTGTGACCAACAGTTTATTACATTGGTCCAGCTTCCACCCTCCCGCCCTGAAAAAGGGCATCCCTAAGGGCTAATATCTTCGGGTCTGTAGGAATTGTTCCACGGACCACAATTTCTTTCATGAGGCCGGCAAGCTCAGGGACAGGTTCCAACAGTGGGGCTATCCCAGAAATGTATCAAAATGCACGTGATAAAAATTGGATGGACCTGTTGGTACCCCCCCCCCAACCAACAAATGGGTTTATGCTAATTATTGGCACATATGATACTAACAAATCTGAAGTCCTAAATATCCTCCAAAAAAATTGGTCCATCTTACAGGCGGACCCCCTTCCTGACCAGGTTGTATCAGATCGTCCACTGGTCACATATAGAAGAGGGCACAATTTGGGCGGTCATCTCACTCATAGCCACTATACTCGACCTACACCCCCTGGTACCTGGCTAGATCGCTGAAGAGTGGGAAACTTTAGATGTAGTGGCTGCAAAGCTTGTTCTTTTATGTGTAAAACCAAAATTAACCTCAGCTCCATGACTGGGGAGTCTTTTTTTCTGAGGGACTTTGTGAATTGCTGTACAAAGGGCTTAGTTTACTTGTGCCAATGTGGGTGCCCAAAATATTATATTGTTAAGACTATTAGGGAGTTCCGCCATCGGATATGTGAACATATCAACAACATTTTACATCAGCGGGACACACCCTTGGCGAGACACATACATGATACACATGGAGGAGACCCGAAAGTTTGCACTTTAGTGGCCCTAGAGGTTATCTGTCCCTCCTCAAGAGGGGGGATCTAGACAAATGTCTACTTTAAAAAGGAGACCTCCTGGATTTATAGTTTCAGGTCAACAGCCCCAAAGGGCCCTTAATGAAAATCTTTTACCTCTTTCATTTAGATTCCGTGTTGCTCTTTATTTTCAGTGGTGTAGCCTGAGGCAGAGTGTGATCATACACTTCTGTCCCCCAGAAGTTGTCAGGACTACATGAGTGTCCAAATCCTGCCTTCATTGACACGTGATAGTGTCTTCTTTTTCATAACTGTGGAGTATAATAATTCCACAGGATTGGACTTTATATCTGAGATGGTGCCACTGCCCATATAATAGATTATGTTGGTCTTATGGGTAATTTTTTTCTCTCCCCCCCCCCCCTCCTGTGTTTACATACATGGTTGCCTTTTTTTAAATATATTAGCTATATCAGCATTTACTTCTCCCCCTTTCGGTGCTCACATACATAGCTGTCACCTTATTATAGCAAATAATCTATATTTGCTTTTATGTCTATTACTGCTTTAACATACATTTTACTAGGTCTGCCGCTTTAAAAAGGGAGTTACTATACTTCATTAGCCAGGGGGCAGAGTTTTCACATTATCAGTGACGCCCAGGTCGCACGTCACCCAGATATGCGAGTTACCTGCCGGATCATGTGATCCGGGATGGGCATCTTTATCTGACGCGACCGGGCACGTGACAGCACACAGTATGTGATCATGTGACCACATGGGGATTCCGGCACCGGAAGTGACGCGCTATCTGGAGTCTGACGTGTATTACGGGTGGAGGAGCGCTCCAGCCATGATCCAATTGAGGTGAGTGCATCCAAATGGATGTTGATATTATTGGCTCAGTCAACTTGGGGAAGGGATGAGAACCAACATTGGACAGTACCAACATGGCCACCAGCAGTCTCCATCTGTTCTGCTCTATATCGGCCATCAGGGATCGCCCTCTTGACACTAAGCAGCCCCCATATTGTCCTCTGAAGAGCAGGGGGGGGGGGTGAAACACGTCTACATGTTGGATTCTGACCATGGTTTTGGTGCAGCATTTGGCATCTTTTTTTGCTTGATGGCATTGGGACCCCTGTGGAACCTTTTTAATGGTTACATTAAACGTTAAGTTTTAGTGTATTTTTTTTATATCCTACATTTTTTATGTGGCCATAATTAGAATGGCCAGAGTTTTCCTTTAATGAACTGTCCCCCTGAGAGTATTCACCTGTGCCAAATCCCACACTTTTCCCCTGCTCTGTCATCTTCTAGTTAGGCCTGTCCAGAGCAGAATGATGCAGGCAGCACTAAAGGAAGTTCTTAGCTGCTAAAGGAGGTGTTCCTTTGCTATGGCTAGCATTCAGTTATTCAATTGTATCAGGGTCTTAACCCCTTCCCACCACAGGTTGCATGTATATGTCCTTGCAACTGACATGTTCCTACAACATTAACCCCATAGGTTCCGTGAACAGTCCTGATTACGGCTTGTATAGGATTGCCAGGGGGAGGGGGCTCCTCCTGTCTCCCATCAGAAACACCGCAATGAGCTCGCTGGGTCCCGATGGTTGCCATGGCAGAGGGAGGCCAGTTTACTGCATCCTATCTGCTAAGTACAGCAGCCTGTGAGGTCCACAGGCTGGCTCGCACAGGCTGAGTGTCAGTGTAATACAGTTACGCTGTTCTGCAGTACAGATGTACTGCAGCATAATATAATAGGTAAAATTTAATTTAAAAAAAAGTTTATTATTAAATAAATGTGTAAAAAATTTATAAAAATGAATGCCCGTTTCCCAATAAAGCCCTGTATTCTCTCTCTCCCCCCCCCCCCCCTCAAAGAAAAACAACCAAAAACTACATAACAGGTGTTTCCGTTAAATATAACAATTTTAATTGTACCGTATATTTCCATTAAATATAACATAATTTTAACCATACAGTGAACGCCACGAAACAAAATAAAAAAAATTAAAAACTCCAGAAAATGTCCAGTTATTCATAAAACTGCTGCATGTGTCAACAAAAATTCAAAGTACAATATGTCACGAAAAAACAAACTCGCTTTGCTTAGAAAAGCATTTCAAAGTTATTGCAACTTAAAGAGACAAGTCAGATTTAAAAATGTGGCCCTGTCATTAAGGTAAAAAATGTGGGGCATCCTTGAGGGGTTAAAGACACAGGTACAATTGATTCCAGAAAGAGCAGAGGTCTCTTACCACATCCTGGAGCTGGCTAGAGGTAGTGGAGGCCCAAGAGTGTGCAGCGCATGGACCCTGGATCTCTGGGTGGGCCCTTTTTTTTATCACTAGGCCTTGAGGGGGAGCAGGCTTTTCTTTTTGCAATAACCCTTGGGCCCTGCACTAGATATAACACATTGCAACTGTTTTGTCTGTTGTGTTATGTTAAAGGAATACTCCATTGGCCAGCGTTCGGAACATTTAATTCCAAACGCTGTGTGCGTGCTGTGGGGGTCGGCCACGCCCCCTCGTGATCTCACACCAGGCTCCCTCAATGAAAGTCTGTGGGAGGGGGCGTGATGTCGGTCACGTCCCCTCCCATAGAATTGCACTGAGGGGGCATGACGTGATGTCACAAGGGGGCATGGCTGACCCTGCAGCGCACACACAGTGTTCAGAACTAAATGTTCAGAACGCTGGCCAGTGGAGTACCCCTTTAACTTTAAAAGGACCCTTGTAAGTAAAAAATTGACAGCTCTAAGTAAATTGTCTAAAAATGCTCCTAAACTATACCGTGGATAAGTTTGGCATGGTAATATAAGATGTGTTCTTACCTTTAAAGAATTACTGCAGAGAGTCCAAGAAACACAAGAGTTGAATCTATGTATTTTACTGAATGGTAATACATTAAACAAATTGTCTTTAACATTATAATAATACATTTGCAAGAAGAACAACCCAGGCCATGGAGCTGTGATATTAATGACCTTCCATTAACCTTATGAAAGTATAAATGGAATATAATTTTTTTTAAAGACCCTTTCTGTCATACGTTAATGTTACATGACATTTTGTCTAATGACAATATAACCTTGGGCACCTCTCCCTTATCGTAAAATGTACTTCACAAATCAAAACATTGATTGTCCTGTCAAAAGCCTAGCAACAAATCCATATGTTAAAAGAGATTATGTTGAGTAAAATAGGACATTATGCTTCATTACCTGCTATGACACCGACACAGATATATAGTTGTATGATACTGGTGCAGAAAGTGGCTAAAATCATGCCGATACCACTTAGGAGACCACCAGCTATAACCACAGGTCTGCTACCATATCGGTTTACCAGAATACTGCTGACAGGACCTAAAAAAACAAAAACATAGTATAAGAAAAACAAAGATTAAATACAATTCACTAACACATTTTTTACATTCAACAACATTAGAACCCAATCGAAAACTGACAGTTTTGCTTTATTGTCACTAAACCTCATTTAATAAAAAATCTTCCAGTTTAGAACATTTGCAAGAAAGCCAATTGGAGTCAATGTTCTCCCAAACCTTTTGATTTCAGCGGTAGGCCTACCCAAAGGCTGTATCTTAAAGAAGCACTTTAGATTTTTTCTTTATCATTATTATTATATAGTGCAGCACAGGTTATGGGAGCAGAAGTTAACAATTCAAAATTTCACTTCTTGATGGTGTATTCACACGTACAGTATTCTGTGCAGATTTGATGCTGTGTTCAGTCATTTAGTTTACATTAAAATCTGCAGCATAAATCCTGTGCATCAAATCTCTGCAGAATACTGAACATGTGAATAGACCTTGAAAAGGAAAAAGCCTATTTTTAAATACTCTATATTATGAGTTAATGCATGAGGAGGTGGTTTCTCGTTCCTGACCTCCAAAAATTAGGCAAAGCTTAGAGTGGCTACAAAGAACGTCTCTTTCACCCTCTCACTATGGCCTGTTATTATAAGAAGAGACCAACACGGGGATGCTTAGTGTATTATCGCTTAAATCCATCAGGAGTTAAAAAAAACACTTGGGGCACAGTAAGGCCATAGTTAGTGGCTGCTCACCTGGAGCAAATAAAAAACTTGCATATCTACCCACAAATAGGGTTACAATGGGTGCTGGAAAAGGTGATGTGCCCCGGGTCCCAGGGAGAGGATGAACCAATCCTGACTGAAGCAGTAGTAGTGGAAGGAGAAAAATGACCCTTGAAGAGGCGCTGCTAGTTCCACAATGAAATCCACAAACCAGACCAGAGAAGTAGCTTAGGCTGGGTTCAAACCACATTTTTGCAACACAGTTCCCATATATGTTTTCAATTTGAAAACCGTACGGAACCGTATTGAAAACCGTATGCCAAAAGATGCATCAAGTTATGTCCATTTTGCATCCTGTATGGTTTTGTCAGTTTTTCTCCCGTAGCCAAAACCGTAGCCTACCACAGTGTTTGGTCCGGGTGAAAAACCGTATTGAAGCGTATAAAATTATTTTTAACATGGGAGTTAATGGGAACCGTACAGAACCGTATGTGTGTACGGTTCCATATGGTTTTCACCAAACTTTTTTGACTTTGAACAGTTTTATTCTTGGAATTTCAATTAAACAAGTGAAACTTTATTCATAATGGAATGAAAAGTTAAAAACGTATACATTTTTTCTTAAAAAACAGATGCAAACGGACATCATTTTTCAAACCGTTTAGCGTTTTCAACCATATACGGATTTAAATTTGTACACGTTTTGATATAGATTAGTCAGGTTTTGAGGAATCCATTTTTTATCAAAAACCTGACACGGGAACTGTATTGCAAAAACGCGGTGTGAATGCAGCCTTACATAAACACTGTAGAGGTTTATTCAACAGATAATAAAATAACAAAACATGGATGACGCGTTTAAGGGGTGCCACCCCCTTCAGGTCAATGTCACTGATTTCCCACCATGTCTAAGTATTACATGGGCAGCCCTTGTTTTCAAGGGGCATCATGTACTGCCTCATTTCCCCTGTGGTGGCCCTGCAAGGCCCTACATAGAGTAGATTATCCAGAGGATTGTCTTTCTTATACTTTAACAGAAATATAAGATTGCCTTTTATAATACAAAATAAGTAAAGAAGAATCTGCAGAGAAAAGCGTAAAAAAATCTAATCAATTTGGAAGGTTTGCGGATTGTCCTTACATGCTCCGGTGATAGAAGCCGAGCACCATTACCCACAGGACAAATTACTTCTCCTCTATTGGTGCTGCAATGTGTATTGGGAATGCCAGATTACAGTGGGCAAAAAATTACCAGTCAGTGACTGAAATAGAGAGAAATTTTATATATATATATATATATATATATATTTATAATTTGTTGGTTTTTTTTTTTTTTTGGGGGGGGGGGGGGGGGCTGAAGAGAAACCAATATAATGAACAGGAAAAGAAAAGACAAAGGAAAATACTGTATACAAAGATGATATCTCAAGCATTCTACTAGAAAATGTAAATCATCCTGCATGTATATGGTATGTATGCGGTATATGCACTGTACTAAACCTGAACATAATAGCCCCAGGATGCCATTATGGTTACCAAACAACGCAATTGTATGTTTTCCATAACAATCCAAATAAAATGAGATGAGCGCTGCCCGGTAAACTAGAAATCCTGCTTACTCACTAAAATAGAAAAGATAAAACTCTCTGGAAAATTTTACCTTCCATTTTGAACAAGAAGAATAAAAAGTTATACTGAAATCACTGAAAGAATATCGTTTGTTAAAAGATTTTTCATCAAAGGCATAGTCTGGTTTCGAAAACCTGTAGTTTTTTTTTTTAGGTCATTCTCAGTTTTTAACAGATAAGTTTTTACAAAAAAACATCTGCTATAAAAGACCCCTACATTTGTTTTGTGTACGACCTTGTTCACGCTAGGGAAATTGTGCACAGAATTTCCACAAGGAAATTCCTCTCGGATTCCGCCTGCAGCAGCCTACCATTGATCTAATATTAATATTATATATATAGCACCAACAGATTGTTCAGTACTTTACTATTTTGAGGGTTTTAGACATTACAATATTACACACTAAATATTCAAGGAGGAGTGAGGGCCCTGCTCGAGAGCTTAAATGAGACCACATAGTGGCTGAATGACACAGCCTGGAGTTGGCGACAGCATGAGGAGACCTGTAGTGGCTGAATGACAGCCCTGAGTTGGCGGCAGCATGAGGAGACCATATAGAGGCTGAATGACACAGTCTGGAGGTGGCGGAAGCATGAGGAGACCATATAGTTGCAGAATGAGACAGCCTGGAGGTGGCAGCAGCATGAGGAGAACATATGGTGGCAGAATGAGACAGCCTGGAGCTGGCATCTGCATGAGGAGAACATTTGGTGGCAGTATGAGACAGCCTGGAGGTGGCATCAGTAACATCAGGAGTCCTGAAAGTGACCCGGTGACATAAAGGGGCGGTGGGTTGCAATAGCAGTACCCGGTGACAAAGGTGGGTGAAAAAAGGAGAACTTGGTATTAGATGTGTGGCTTCAGGCGGGTGGCAGGATCAGAATAGTAGCTTAGGCAGGCAGAAGAAAACAGTCACTTTTCTAAAAGTGTTAGTGCGCACAAGTATTGAGAATATGCATTACGTAAAACTTAACTTTTGATAATATTCTTAGGATAAAATATATGTACCCAAACATTTTTTGTAATCAAACAAATGGAAAGGTGAGCAAAAAAACACCATGTGCCACCTACTCCATCAAATATTGATGTGATGCCAAGACCTCTAAAAGGTGGAAGGGAACAACGTATGGTTCATTGTAAAAGGTGGGGCTAAAAACATCCCCTGTAAGGCTCTACTCTTGTATTATTAATTCCCTTCTTGGCAAGTGTTACTCGCCCTAAAAAGGGTGGTCCACACAGGAACCTCTCCCTTTTTCCACCTGCATACACTGCCATTTCCCAGGGTTTTTAGGTGGAAATAGGGATTGGTGCCGCACTAAACACCCGCTCCGATGGCACACCACTGGCCAGCTTTTCCAGGGCAAACTCTGCTAGTGGTGGCCAAGAAGTCCAGTTGATCTTCAAGGTGTGTTGGCATGGGCATGTCAAGGTGTGCCACCACCTGCTGGTTCAGGTCCTGCTCCAGGTCTATCTGCTGTTGATAACGATGGCGCAAATAAGCATCGGCCAACTGACTACGTAGGATGTCTCTGTTGTAGGTCTGTTTTTCCTCCCACTCAATGGGTGTAAAAAAGGCCCCATTTTGTGGCGGTAGTGAGGTTCCAATAAGGTGGAGAGCCAGAAGTCATTCCGCTGCTGAATGGTGACAAT
Organism: Hyla sarda; assembly: GCF_029499605.1. NCBI lineage: Eukaryota > Metazoa > Chordata > Amphibia > Anura > Hylidae > Hyla > Hyla sarda. The sequence continues at coordinate 103,602,079 of NC_079194.1, read as the reverse complement.
TTGGCGGTCACTGCGCAAGCAAGTGAGCATGCATCGTGCCATTTGTGCAAGTGACTCGGAGGGACTCCCTGCCTCCATTTTCACTGCATACTGCCACAGTGGCCCTGACAGTGGCCAACCGACTTTTTTTCTCAGATTATGCGCCTACATTTTTGTCGCATCATCCGTGCAACTAACTCTGCGCCCAAATTTTACACCACACAACCTATACTTTTGAAAACACTCTGAGTGTTTTTTTATTACAAGAAAATGGGCGTGTTCCCAACAAAAAGCAGAAATTACTCGGAGTACTTCCAAAATTACTCCTGAAAAAGCATGAGTTTGGCTCACAGAATAACCGACAGCCAAGAGGATGTGTAAAAACTACCAAAAGCAAGTAATTTTGGCAAAGGCATAGGCTTATCGTGGTGGGGAGTGCTTAAATTATTTATTTATTTATTTTTTTCATAGTTTTACAATGAAATATAAATATATATATATATATATATATATATATTTATTTTTTTTTTTTGGGTGGGGGGCTTTAAACTCCTATATTAGATGGTCTAAGTCCATTTAATTTCTTTAGTTCTATTTTGCTGCTTAATTCCCGTTAAATATTGTGTTTTGCTTTTTTGGTTTGGCATATGCTATTGAGGATTTGTATTCTATACCCATGTTTTTTAGTTTTTTTTTTCTTTTAACTCGGAGTATCTGCGACACACTTTCCTGTGTGACGAAGAAAAAAAAAACATGAAGTGGATGACCGTGTTAACCAATCGATGACGGCAGATGGGTTGCTGGTCGAGACACGACCGCTAGCTGATACCGGGAGCTCAGGCCTCTCGCTGCAACTCCTGCTGCCACTCGCCCCTAGTCTGCTGTGATCTCTGCCTGATGAATTTAGGCCTCTGCCTGTCCTCTGTGCACGTCCTGGCACTTCTCTGCCTGACATACTTAGTGCGTATATGAGGGGAGTACAATACGTTCCACTACGCTTAAAACAGTATTTGTCTTCAACACCAGCAGGTGTGTACTTTTGGCTGGACTTTCACAGTATCTAGGCCCTTAAAACTTTAACAGGAACAAAATGGTAGAGCACTTAGATGTACGTATGTGGTATGCACTTATGAGGGGAGGACAATGTGCTCCAGTATGCTTAAAACAGTATTTTTCTACAACACTAGCATGTGTGTACTTTTGCCTGGCCTTTCACAGTATCTAAGCCCTTAAGACTTTAACAGGAACAAAATGGTATACCACTTAGATGTACGCACAGGTTACACTTAGAGGGGTACTCCAGTGAAAAACTTTTTTATTTATTTTTATTTTTTTAAATCAACTGGTGCCAGAAAGTTAAACAGATTTGTAACTTACTTCTACTAAAAAAAACTCTTAATCCTTACAGTACTTATTAGCTGCTGAATACTACAGAGGAAATCCTTTTCTTTTTGGAAAACAGAGCTCTCTGCTGATATCACGAGCACAGTGCTCTCTGCTGACATCTCTGTCCATTTTAGGAACCGTCCAGAGCAGCATATGTTTGCTATGGGGATTTTCTCCTATTCTGAACAGTTCTTAAAATGGACAGAGATGTCAGCAGAGAGCACTTTGCTCGTGATGTCAGCAGAGAACTCTGTGTCCCAAAAAGAAAAGGATTTCTTCTGTAGTATTCAGCAGCTAATAAGTACTGGAAGGATTAAGATTTTTTAATAGAAGCAATTTACAAATCTGTTTAACTTTCTGGCTCCAGTTGATTAAAAAAAAAAGTTTTCCACCGGAGTACCCCTTTAACCTCTTAAATGGGTTGTGCGCTGCCCTTCCTTTTGGAGCTCCGCACGCAGCATCCGGAAGTTCATTACTCCGAACGCTGTGGGGGGGGGGGGAGGTTCCGTGTTTGCGGCCGCCGGGCGTGACGTCACGCCCGGCCCCCTCGTGATGTCACACCCGACCCCATCCAGAAGTTCATTACTCCGAACGCCGTGGGGGGGGGGGGTTCCGTGTGCGCTGCCCTGTCTTTCGGAGCTCCGCACGCAGCGCCCGGAAGTTCATTGCTCCGAACGCTGTTGGGGGGGGGAGTTCCGTGTTAGCGACCGCTGTCACGCCCCCTTCCCATAGACTTTCATTGAGGGGTCGGGCGTGACGTCACGAGGGGGCCGGGCGTGACGTCACGCCCGGCGGCAGCTAACAGCGTTCGGAGTAATGAACTTCCGGACGCTGCGTGGGGAGCTTCGAAAGGCAGGGCAGCGCACAGCCCCTTTAAGGAAGCAGGGCGTACCTGTACGCCCTGCGCCCAGTCTCGGTATATAACGCAGGGTCACGCCGTGACCCCGCATCATACCGGGCCGGTCCTGGTGGCTAATGATAGCTGGGAACCTGGGATAATAGCGTGCGGCACCAATCTTTGGGCCACGTGCTATTAACCCTTTAGACGCGGAGATCAAAGTTGATCGCCACGGCTAAAACGAAAGTGAAAGCTTACTGGCAGCTCAGTCGGGCTGATCGGGGCCATTGCAATAAAATCTTACCTGCCTCCATCGCATCCGATCGGCCTGAGATCCCGGCCCGTACGCGAAAAAATTAAAAGGTTATAGGGGTCAGGAGATGACAATTTTTAACCTATACATTTTCCTGCATGTAGTTATGATTTTTTTCAAAAGTACAACAAAATCAAACCTATATAAATAGGGCATCATTTTAACCGTATGGACCTACAGAATAAAGATAAGGTGTCATTTTTACCGAAAAATGCACTGCCTAGAAACGGAAGCCCCCAAAAATTACAAAATAACATTTTTTTGTAATTTTTTTTTCCGTTTTACCATGGATTTTTTGGTAAAATTACTAATGTCACTGCAAATTAGAATTGGTGGCACAAAAAATAAGCCATCATATGGAATTTTAGGTGCAAAATTGAAAGCGTCATGATTTTTAGAAGGTGATGAGGAAAAAATGAAAGTGCAAATACGGAAAACCCTGCGTCCTTAAGGGGTTAATAGAGGACATTTTACTTTTAGTGCTCTGCTCACCCTAACAGGCTGGTTACTGTTAGCTTTTCAGTTGTTGTACACACCAGTGCTGCAGCACACAGTCGCTGTGAGGGGTGTACAGGGGTGGCTGGCTGCTGATAAGCTGCATGTGATTCAGGGTCATTTTGCCGACCCTTATTCCCGCACCTTCCCAGGATTCCTTACCCCATGTCCTAATATTTGGATCTGACATTTTAGATGCCCTGGAGCCTGGGCCGCACTAAATGGAGTTTAATGAAGTGATTCACGCGATTGAATTACAGCGATATTCGCATTCATTCCGAATCCAATTTTTCCTGAAATTCGTAAGGAATTCAGATTCGTCAGATTTGATTTGCTCATCCCTAGTTACAGTCTATGAGGAATAGGAGTGAGACAAAAGGCAAAAAGTGCTTTATTAACAGTCCAGCTGAATATTCTGACTGCCGAATATGGCACTCTTGACTTTTTCAACGCCCAGAGGTCTCAAAAGGGGACAAAGGGATAGTAGGGAAGACCAATAAGGGAATTTTATAGGCCTGCTTGAAGAGATGTGTCTTTAGGGCACTTTTAAAAGTGAGGATTTTGTGTATCACATTCCAGGGAAATGGTGCAGCACAAGTAACGTTTAGGAGACAGGAGTGAGTAACTTTCTCGGTTCTATGGTTGCATATGTCTTTTATATATGAATGCAACATTTTGTATATTTATGTATTTATGAAATGTAACTATTGCAATGTATTTATGTTTAAAATAATTAAACAAAGCAGAAAGGAGTAAGAAGTTAGGGTTATGGAAGATGTGTAGACAGAGATGAGGGAGATGTAGGGAGGTGCAGCACTGTGGAGAGCTTTGTGGGTGAGAATAAGAATTTTGTACTGAATTCTGGAGTGTACAGGTCACAGGTGTAGTGACTGGTAGAGATGAGCGAATCAAATCGGACGAAGTCGAATTCGCTCCGAATTTCATAATTTTTTTTTATTCAGACCGAATACTAACTTCGACTCTATTCGAAATAATGAATTTCTTCATTACCGACACCTCTGCGATTGTCCTGTATAATGTATAGATGCGAGAGTCTTTCTCCTGCCTTTCTTCTCTGAAATAGATAGGACGATTGCAGTGGCTGTGATATGTCCTCAAATGCAGGTACTACTGCTCCCAACATGGAGCACACTCTGTTCAATGATGGGAGTAGTAGTACCTGTACTAATTTACAGATCGGCCGTGTTACTTCTGACACCCGGTGCAATCCTCCTGTATAATGTATAGATGCGGCTGGCCGCTGTTCTATGGAATGAATAATAGGTATATATACGGCATATACTACAGTGGGACCAGAGAAGAGCGGCCAGCTGCCCGCATCTATACATTATACAGGATGATCGCATCGGGTGTCAGAAGTGACACTCCCTGCGATATGCCTATTAATGCAGGTACTACAGCTTCCAACATGGAGCAGAGTGTGCTCCATGTTGTGAGCAGTAGTACCTGCAGTTGACACTCGATGCAATCGTCCTATCTAGATGCGAGAAAGCCGCCCACGTCTATACATTATACAAGACGATCGCAGCGGGTCTCAGGAGTGACACCCGGGGCGATCTGTCTATTAGTAAAGGTACTACTACTCCCATCATGGAACAGTCTGTTCCATGCTGGAAGTAATAGTACTACCTAAAAAAAAATTTTAAATTGAAAAGAAAAAGTGAAAAACACACACACACATACTTTATTAAACCAATTATTTAAAAAAAACTTTACTAATAAAAATTTTCAGAGAATTTATTCAGATAAAATAAAAAATAAACATTTTATTCGGAAAATCAATCTAATCAAATTTTTCAAAAATTCGCTCATCTCTAGTGACTGGCACAGGGGGAGGCATCAGTGTAGCGGCTGGAGAGGGAGATGAGCCTGGCTGCAGCATTAAGGATGGACTGGAAAAGCCTCTTAGTAAGAAGCTACAATAGTAAAGGCAAGAATTTTTTTTTTAGCTGTTTCAGTTGTAAGGAACAAGTGTATTTTAGAGATGTTTTTGAGCTGTAGATGACAAGAATGTAAAAGGGACTGAATGTAGGGGGTAAGAGACAGATCAGAGTCTAGCATACCTCCAAGACAGCAAGCTTGCTGCCCAGGAGCTTTGTGGAAATGTCAAGGTTTTGGCAGATTAGTTAATGGAAAAACATACAAGAAGTTCAGAAATAGAAAGATTTAGTTTCAGATAAAGTGCATAGGACATGGAGGACATGATACATAAGACAGCAGAGAGACACTGATATTTTGTAGGAGTGTAGGGGTGATATATCAGATATAAACACCCTGGATGAAAACCAAGAGAGAAACAAATCCTTAAGACCAATAGAGCAGAGACTAGTGAAGAGGAGTTGGTGGTCAAGTGCAGCACAGAGACCTAGAGAATTAATAGAGAGAAACGTCCTCTGTATTTGGCTGTCAGGAGATCATCAGTGACTTTGGTTAGGGACGTTTCTGTGGAGTGTAGGGTGCAGAAAACACCTAAAGATGTCAAAGAGAGAGTTCTCATGAGAGATTATGGATAATGTGGGATTCTGCTGCTTAGTTCTGTAGCAGAACTTCCGATGAGGAATTGGATTCCTATGGAAGATTAAATGGGCTCTCTCATTAAAACTAATTTTTGCTATTGCACTCCTAATGGTAAATATTTTTTTCTACTGTACTTTGTTTAAAAAAATTAAGTTTTCTATGTTTTATTTGTGTTAATAAAAGCTGCCACTAGATGTCTCCCTACTTGCCCAGAGCACATATCCACCCCCCACCCCCATCTCTTGCACAGACTTTGGACTCCTGCTTGCCTGGCAGAAGTCCAAAATCAGGAAATGCAGTCTGGAGTGCTGAGGGGTGTGTGTGCAGCCTTAGCCAATCATAGCTCATCTCACACTGAACTGCTCTAGGCTGTGTGTAGCAAACTAAAGGAGGAAGTTCTCTTCAGTATGGCTTCAGATGAGGTCACGCTTGCTGGGTAACTCCCCTTCCCAGTCAGTTAATCTGACTGAGTCTGAGTAGAAAATACAGAGCAATATCAAGGTAGAAGACTAAAAAATAATAAAAATAAAGGCAGGGGGTGGTTTATCGTGATGGGGCAGTGACCTGGGAGGATAAAAAAAAAATTAACCAGATCTAGAGAGGTACTCTTTAAAGGGGTTGTGCGCTGCCCTGCCTTTCGGAGCTCCGCTCGCAGCGTCCAGAAGTTCATTACTCTGAACGCTGTGTGTGGGCTTCTGTGTTCGCAGCCGCCCCCTCGTGACATCACGCCCGGCCCCTCGTGATGTCACGCCCGCCCCCTCAACGAAAGTCTATGGGAAGGGGGCGCAACCGCTGTCATGCCCTCTTCCCATAGACTTTGGTTGAGGGGGCGGGCGTGACGTCACGAGGGGGCGGGCGTGATGTCACGAGGGGGCGGCCGCGAACACGGAAGTCCGCACACAGCGTTCAGAGTAATGAACTTCTGGACGCTGCAAGCGGAGCTCCAAAAGGCAAGGCAGCGCACAACCCCTTTCAGAATGTTCATTTTTAATGGGATGGCACAGTTTGACGTGAACATAACTGCAGAATCCAAAGCATTGTGAATAGCGTGGATCCACTGTTGAAGTTCAGATAAGAAATTCTTTGTAGAAGCAAATTTAAGAGAGATTGCAAGTAATAAAAAATAAAAAAAATGATTCAGTACTATAAGCTGCTGGGACAAAGAAACAAGAATATAAAAGGTCACCATGCACATATCAGATCAGTCAAGTAAAGTAGTTTGCAGTCAGATCCTGCCAGGCACTTAGTAAACAATTACTCAGTATTCTGTGGAAAATGTGTTATTGATCACAGACAGCATCATCACATTTCTATATTTCATTTGCTTTTTATCTATCTCACAAACAAGTAATTCTCATTTGTTCTAGTATCTAACAAAAATACTTGCTTCCCCAGAATATCATGGGCACAGATATGGGTGGGACACCTTGAAGGGGTCATATGGGCCTAATGTGGCAAATGTCTCATAGGATGACACATATAGCTTCCATGCTGAGTGCAGCTATAGATATGTACAGTATTTTACATAAGTGAATCCACCCCTCATATTTCTTTATAAATAATAAATTATATTTTTACATGTGACAACGCTCTGCTACAATGAAAACTAGTGAGTGTACAGCCTGTAAAAACAGTGTTTAATGTTGTGAACCCTTAAAATAACTCATCACACCGCCATTAATGTCTTAACCTTTCCACTTAGTGAGGACACCCCACAGTGGAAATGACCTAATTGGGACCAACTAGCCATTTTCCCTTCCAGATGTCATGAATAGTTAGTGTAACAAAGTCTCAAGTGTAAATGGGGAGCAAGTGTCTTAAATTTGGTGTTATCGTTCTCACACTCTCTAATATTGGTCACTGGAAGTTCAACATGGCATCTCATGGCAAAAAAAAAACTCTCTAGGGGGGTCTGATAAAAAAAGAATTGTTGCTCTACATGAAGATGGTGTAAGCTTTAAGAAAATTGACAAGACCCTGATTTCCAAGCCAACAGCAGATATTACGAGTGGAGAGTCCGTCTACCACAGGCACTGCCGCAATTCATCGGTGCTAGGACCACGCAGACATGCACCATTACCATTGACACCAAAGCAGCACACCATTGAGCTGCCGCACAGTGAGCAGGACCATACATTGGTTTTACAGGACAGGATTCACTCAGAACAGGCCTCGCCATGGTCCACCAATCCACCAAAGAAGATATGTGCAATGTGTGTGTATATCTATCTATCTATCTATCTATCTATCTATATATATATATATATATATATATATATAGTAAATTTGAGTAGCCGTATTAGTCCAGTGATGCAGATGCAAATCAAAAAATGTTGCAATATCTTGTAATACCTTTTTTATTGGACTAACAGCATTTTGTAGAGACAAGCTTTCGGGATTCCTCCCTTTATCAAGTCCAGAAAGGAATCCCAAAAGCTTGTCTCTACAAAATGCTGTTAGTCCAATAAAAAAGGTATTACAAGATACTGCAACATTTTTTGATTTGCATCTATATATGTGTCTATTCTTTCTGCGGACTCCGGAATCAGGATTTCCGCAGCAGAAACATTTTCTGCAGAAATTCTGCCATGTGCACAGCGCAGTAAAATCCCATTATTATCAATTAATGAACATAGTCAAACAGCTTTCTTTGCGGTGTTTTTCCATGAACACCATTCTCGTTCAGTGTTTTTCTAATAGAGGACATATATTTTGCAGTTTGAAGAGTTTTGCCGATATCCTAGGTTCCTTTTCACCTATGACAGGGAGGTCTGTTCTTTTGAAGCAATGTAAATGTTTCTCTCCAGAATAATTCTTTAACCAACCTGCGTTCTTAATATGTCTGTTACTAAATACTTATATTCCCCATGAAATAACAGTTCTGGTGCATCATATTTAAGGCCTGGTTCCCACAGTTTTCCAGTGATCATTTTTGGGCGCGGCACCACAACACACGGCAAATTGAGTACTGAAAAATCCATTCAACGTGTGCATCATTGTTTTCATATGCAGTTAACACGGTAAATTCCAAGCGTTTCGCTAGGTAAATCGCTGTGACCATACACAGTCGGATATTCTCACCTAATGGTAGGACTGTAGTTGAGTGGATGGAGACACTAGAAGGGAATTCACTAAGAACGGCATGTAAAACACTGGTCTTCTGTAAAATACCACAGCCGAAAGCTGGCATAAATGGTTTAATAAATTCCCACCATACTCTTAACACGGGAAATGGTAATGCCAGGGCTGGTGCAAGGATGCAAAACCCCAATTTTCCGCCCAACCACCCCCTCCCCCCCGCCAACCCTTGGGGTCTGGCCCTTGATATGAAAAACATATTATGGACTGACCTGCAAACATGGCCTTAGGCTGTGTTCCCCTTTTTGTTTGTGAACAATACCCCATACAATGGCTGAATAACACTGCCATACCAGAACAGAACAATGCAGTCATACTGTAACTAAATAACAATGCCAGAACAGAAGAATACCGCCATACCATGACTGAATAACAACACCATATTAGAACAGAACAATACCCCCATACTGTGACTGAATAACAGTTTTCCAGTTATCCTCCCACTGTAATATTGTAATGATATATATATATATATATATATATATATATATAAGGTATACCATAACAGAAGAATATTGCCAAACAGTGACTCAATAACAATGCCATATACCAGAATCTCCCTCTCTCTCGGAGCGTGGCGGATTTGGTCGGCACTGTGATTGGGGGGTATCGGCAGTAGCGGGGGAGGGGAGTTTTTCAGGACCTGGCCACCTGGGTGAGGAGCGCTTTGAGTCTTCTACCAGCCCGGGTAAAGTAGCGTTACCGCTGCGCTCTTCTAACAGCCCCAGTAAACTTTCTTGCAGAGATGGGACGGCGCCCCCAGCAAGAGGGCGCCCTAGGCGACAGCCTATCTTGCCTATAGGTGGCGTCGGCCCTGGTTAATGCCCAGTTGACAATATATTCATTCATACTTCTAAGAAAAGGTAAATTCATGGGGAATACAAGTATTTACTAAAACAGATCTGTCAGGCCATACACTTATGTGTATTCCTAGAAATATCTTGCTAGTACTTTGTGCAGAGGTTGACGCTGCTCTGTGCATGGGGAGAGCTGAGGCACTGGGCAGGAGATCACACACTTATCCCCTATCCCCTTATCCCCTAAGATTGGTTTTTAAAGGGGTACTCCAGTGGAAAACATTTTTTTTTTTTAATTAACTGATTCCGGAAAGTTAAATAGATTTGTAAACTACTTCTATTTAAAAATCTTAATCCTTCCAGTGCTTATCAGCTGCTGTATGCACCACAGGAATTTTTTCTTTTTTTTTTCTTTTCAGTCTGACCACAGTTCTCTCTGCTGACACCTCTGTCCATGTCAGAAAGTGTCCAGAGCAGGATAGGTTTGCTATGGGGATTTGCTCCTACTCTGGACAGTTCCTGACATGGACAGAGGTGTCAGCAGAGAGCACTGTGGTCAAACTGAAATGAAACTCAAAAGGAAAAGAACTTCTGTAGTATACAGCAGCTGATAAGTACTGGAAGGATTATGATTTTTAAATAAAAGTAACATACAAATCTGTTTAACTTTCCGGCAACAATTGATTTAAAGGGGCACTCTGGCCCTGAGACATCTTATCCCCTATCCAAAGGATAGTCACCCCCGCTATGCAAGTCTATGGGAGGGGGCGTGACGGCCCCAAGACTTGCATAGCGGGGGTGGGGTGGAGTCATGAAGTCACGATGCTCCGGCCCACGTGGTCGCCACCCGGCTGTTTGTGAGCTGGCACCGCGGCGTGCAGCTCAAACAGGTGGGTGGCGAATACGATAAGATGTCTCTAGGCCGGAGTACCCCTTTAAAAAAAAAAAATATTCCACCGGAGTACCCCTTTAAGTATCGGTGTACCCCTTTAAGGAGTTAATTTGGTTATCTGGTATATAAATATATTTTTTAAATGTTGCTAAAATAAATAAGAAAGTGAGTAGTGGGAGACTGGAAGGCGCTGGAATGGAAGCTGTGGGAGGATGGGTATCACATGATACCCATCCTCCCACAGCTTCCATTCCAGCGCCTTCCAGTCTCCCACTACTCACTTTCTTGCTTCCATGATAAGGCATGATAGCAGTACCTGCCCGCTCAGCCAATCAAAGTGGACTCAGCAGCGTCCCATCTTGTCGAGTGATTGGCTGAAAAGGTAGCTCCTGCTGATACATCTAGTGTTAAAAAGCAGAGAGACGTGACAAGCAGCAAGGGACAGGGAGGTGCTAGGAGGGGAGCTGCGGTAGGTATCAGATTTTTACTTTTACACCGGCCCTAGCAAGCAACATATAAAAAAAATAAAAGTTATACTGGAATACCCCTTTAAATGAAACCAAACTCCTTTCCCTTCTCTCTGCTGTCATCTCAATGGCAACCACTATTGATAAACAGTCACTTGATTCGGACCTGGGATCCCAAGCAGCAAGTCTCTAACAACCAGGCTGGATCAAGTGTCCTGCTTAAAGCCAAATGGGCGCTGAGGGCGCTTCTTCTCATTACAGCTATATTAATTGGCTTCAAAATGAATAGCAGCTGAGCTTTATTATACAGCTCAGTAATACACAGACTTCACATCATATTACTGTCCAATAAATGTTCCATGGTTTCAGGGTCACATACGCTGTTCATTAACATCTCACGTTTGTTTTCTTCTCTTGGCCTTTGATGCCAAATCAAACTCGATGAAATAGCTTTATTTGACAGTGCAAAGGTCAGATAAATCATTCAGTGTTGAATTGGCAGCCGGGGCTAGTTTAATGATCAGATTAATTCTATGGGAACGTTAACCTTTTACCTTTTGTAAACTATCTGTTTGCTTCTCCCCCTTGTCATTCACACTGACCGGAGAGAGCATATCCATTATATCCATTAGTGCTTAATGTAATTGTACTTATCTTGTCTACTGAGCTGCATAATTGTCATGAGCTTATAGCGGCAGCCAGTGCTACAACCAGCGGTCATGAGCAGAACACAAGAAGCGCTGTGTAAAATACTTTTTATTTTGCAGTTAATACCCATAACATGCTGTTTAGACATACTGCGCTATTTAATCATTGAACCCTTTTTTTTGCCCACATAATTATTCATGGGAAAAACATGTCACATATTGTTGGCTGTGCTCATTACAGATTTCACGCTTTATAAATCCTCTTTAATTCCTGCAGTGAGAATATTCCTTTATGTTATGCACTGTCCCACTGGGATCCCTAATGGGTCTATGTTTTGGCGTTGTCTGACAGATACTGTATTACAGATGTGCTTCTTTTCTACCAGTTTGCTCTATTTTGTACAGTTTTTCTTTATAATAATTTGTGGTTGTTTGCAGTAAAGGATTAAAACATATACTGCTAGGAATGTTCTAGAGAGAAAGGATGAGCTTGTTCTGGTCCAGCTTCTCTACTGAGAGAAAGAGAAAGTGTAGTTAGTTCATCCTCTCTCCTGAGTGGAGGGTGTAGTGGAGCACACCAGCCTCTCTGAGGAGAGGAAGTGTGGAATGTTTGTCAGAGGAGGATAGCTGAGAACAGCTATGGGCAACACAAGGTCCTGCTACGAATCACGAGTCAGCTTTGGGTTGTTCCTGCAAAGACATTCCATCCAAGGTGCCTTTCTAACTAGTTCTGACCTGTGAGAGGGCTAAAGAGAAATAAGTAGTACAGTGACCCCTTGACCTACGATGGCCCCGACATACGATAATTTCAACATGCCTCTCAGAGGCCATCACATGTTGAAGGCAGCATCAAGATATGATGCTTTTTTATATCGGGGCCATCACATAAACGGCTATCCGGCAGCACTGACGGCTTCAGCTGCCACCGGATAGCCCCGTAAGCTCGGTGCCCCGTAAGCTCCGGTGATGTCTCTTACCTGTCCTCTGGGCTCCGGCGCGTCCTCTTTGGGATCCGCTGCATCGTCGGCGCTCTCCATCAACGTCATCACGTCGCTGCGCACGCCGTCCCATCATCCAATAGGAGCGGCGTGCGTAACAACGTGATGGCGGCGACGGAGCGCGCGGATGCCGGGGAAGCAGAGGCCTTGCCGGAGCGTCAGGGACACCTCGGGGACGCGGCGACATCGATGGACGGCAACATCCCGGGCAGCGGTGACGAGCAGTGACAGTCCTGAAGGGCGGGGACAGGTGAGTACAACTTCCTCTAACAGTGGTCTTCAACCTGCGGACCTCCAGATGTTGCAAAACTACAACACCCAGCATGCCAACGGCTGTCCGGGCATGCTGGGTGTTGTAGTTCTGCAACATCTGGAGGTCCGCAGGTTGTAGACCACTGTTCTATACTTTACATTGCACGGATCCCTCAACATGCGATGGTTTCAAGAAACGATGGTATGTTCAAGAAACCATCGTATGTTGAGGGACCACTGTATTCAGTTTTACCCCCACTGATGGGAATTTTAGTCCCGGGGGGAGACAAATGGATACTTTTCTCCACCTCTCATCCTTACCGATATTCAGTTACAGCCTGCTCCAGGGAGAAAGTCAATGAACAAGAAAGTCGCAACAAGAAAGACTAATAGTAACTGATTCCATGTACAATCATTATATCAGTTGGATGATTCTCAAAGGTAAAGGATCGCAGCCCTGCCTCATTCACATTATTGTAACTAAGCTGCAATACCAGACATAATCCATGGATAGGTGTGGCACTGTTTGAGTAAGAAGTTACAACCCCCTTTAAACACTTGCACCAATTTTGATGAATTTGGAAAACATTTATTAAAAGGCCATAGAAACAGAGGCTGCTATAAACAACTGTTCCATTTTTTCTTTGCACTATATTACCTCATGATCCTCTCTGGCACTCCTATGTAGGTCAGAAATAAAAAGGATCACATATAACCTGTAATTGGAGCAATAATGTAGCAATAAACTTTTGGCCACATGCAGATGTTTTTTTTTTTTTTTTTCCAATTGTCTTGTCACAAAGTTGTAATGACAAGACAAGACAAAGTTGTAAAGTTAATGTACTCTTATAAGTGAAAATCCATACCAGCTTAGCCCTGTGCATTTGGCTTTCAAAAATGGATGTATACTGGAGTTTAACCCCTTGGGGAAGGAGCCCATTATGACCCTAAGGACGGGAGTATTTTTTGCAAATCTGACCACTGTCACTTTAAGCATTAATAACTCTGGGATGCTTTTACTTATAAATTTGATTCCGAGATTGTTTTTTCATGACATATTCTACTTTATGGTAGTGGTAAATTTTCGTCAATATTTGCATAATTTCTTGGTGAAAAATTCAAAAATTTGATAAAAAATTTGAAAATTTACCATTTTTCTAACTTTGAAGCTCTCTGCTTGTAAGGAAAATAGACATTCCAAATAAATTATATATTGACTCACATATACAACATGTCTACTTTATATTTGCATCATAAAGTTGACATGTTTTTACTTTTGGAAGACATCAGAGGGCTTCAAAGTTCAGCAGCAATTTTCCAATTTTTCGCAAAATTTTCAAAATCGGAATTTTTCAGGGACCAGTTCAGGTTTGAAGTGGATTTGAAGGGTCTTCATATTAGAAATACCCCATAAATGACCCCATTATAAAAACTGCACCCCTCAAAGTATTCAAAATGACATCCAGTAAGTGTGTTAATCCTTTAGGTGTTTCACAGGAATAGCAGCAAAGTGAAGGAGAAAATTCAAAATCTTCATTTTTTACACTCGCATGTTCTTGTAGACCCACTGAACAGTGATCTCCAAACTGTGGACCTCCAGATGTTGCAAAACTACAAATCCCAGCATGCCCAGACAGCAAACAGCTGTGTGGGCATGCTAGGAGTTGTAGTTTTGCAAGATTTAGAGGGCAGTATAGAGATCACTGTGCAGTGGTCTCTAAACTGTAGACCTCCAGCTGTTGCAAAACTACAAATCCCAGCATGCCCATACAGCAAACAACTGTCTTGGCATGCTGGGAGTTGTAGTTTTGCAACATCTGGAGGGATACAGTCTAGAAACCACTATAGTGGTCTCAGACTGTAGCCCTCTAGATGTTGCTAGGCAACTTAGCGGCTTCCGTCGCATCCTGGGAGCCGTCCTCTTCTGCCGCACGCAGATCTCCGTTGCCGCCCGCCGATCACCGTCGCTCCGCTGCCTCCGGACGGGTAAGGGGATCTCGGCGCCCGGTCCTCTTCGTTTTCCCCGTTCTGGCCCGCCTATAGTGGGTGGGCAGGACGGGGAAAACAAAAGTAAAGCTCTCCCGCCCCCGATCTGCTATTGGTGGCCACGTCTAGACCACCAATAGCAGGGATAGGAGGGGTGGCACCCCTGCCACCTCACTCCTATCTTTTAAGGGGATCGTGGGTGACAACCGCGATCCCCCTTATATTCAGGGTCACCGGGTCACCATAGACCCGTAATCGGCGCAAATCGCAAGTGTGAATTCACTTGCGATTTGCGCCGATCGCCGTCATGGGGGGGGTCTAATGACCCCCCTGGGCATTTGCATTTGCACGGGGTGCCTGCTGATCGATATCAGCAGTCACCCCGGTCCGGTCCCCGCCCGGCACACGGTGGGGACCGAGATTCCCACGGGCATATGGATACGCCCTTCGTCCTTAAGTACCAGGACGCAAGGGCGTATGCATACGCCCTTCATCCCCAACAGGTTAATAGGACAGATGTACCCAACTAGTGACACATTAGGCCCATTTTCCAAATATATACACTTATTCCATAGGACTAAAAAGCACCAGCAGCCAGACTTTTCAGTCCTGCAAAACAAAATGAGCCAAACGTGTCCATACATCACATTATTCGTCAGCATTCCTTTTTGACAGGTTGCAGATATACAGTGGGGCAAAAAAGTATTTAGTCAGCCACCAATTGTGCAAGTTCTCCCACTTAAAAAGATGAGCGAGGCCTGTCATTTTTATAATAAGTATACCTCAACTATGAGAAACACAATGAGAAAATAAATCCATAAAATCACATTGTCTGATTTTTAAAGAATTTATTTGCAAATTATGGTGGAAAATAAGTATTTGGTCAATAACAAAAGTTCATATCAATACTTTGTTATATACTCTTTGTTGGCAATAACAAAGGTCAAACATTTTCTGTAAGTCTTCACAAGGTTTTCACACACTGTTGCTGGTATTTTGGACCATTCCTCCATGCAGATTTCCTCTAGAGCAGTGATGTTTTGGGGCTGTTGCTGGGCAACACAGACTTTCAACTCCTCCAATGGGTTTTCTATGGAATTGAGATCTGGAGACTGGCTAGGTCAATCCAGGACCTTGAAATGCTTCTTACGAAGCCACTCCTTCGTTGCCCGGGCAGCTGTCATGCTGAAAGACCCAGCCACGTTTCATCTTCAATGCCCTTGCTGATAGAAGGAGGTTTTCACTCAAAATATCACGATACATGGTCCCATTCATTCTTTCATTTACACGGATCCATAGTCCCTTAGCAGAAAAACAGCCCCAAAGCATGATGTTTCCACCCTTATGCTTCACAGTAGGTAGGGTGTTCTTTGGATGCAACATTCTTTCTCCTCCAACCACAACGAGTTGAGTTTTTACCAAAAAGTTTACTTTGGTTTCATCTGACCATATGACATTCTCCTAATCCTCTTCTGGATCATCCAAATGCTCTCTAGCAAACTTCAGATGGGCCTGGACATGTACTGGCTTAAGCAGGGGAACATGTCTGGCAATGCATGATTTGAGTCCCTGGCGGTTGTTACGCCGAGCGCTCCGGGTCCCCGCTCCTCCCCGGAGCGCTCGCTACACTCTCCTCACTGCAGCGCTCCGGTCAGATCCACTGACCCGGGGCGCTGCGATACCGCCTCCAGCCGGGATGCGATTCGCGATGCGGGTAGCGCCCGCTCGCGATGCGCACCCCGGCTCCCGTACCTGACTCGCTCTCCGTCGGTCCTGTCCCGGCGCGCGCGGCCCCGCTCCCTAGGGCGCGCGCGCGCCGGGTCTTTGCGATTTAAAGGGCCACTGCGCCGCTGATTGGCGCAGTGGTTCCAATTAGTATGTTCACCTGTGCACTTCCCTATATCACCTCACTTCCCCTGCACTCCCTGGCCGGATCTTGTTGCCATCGTGCCAGTGAAAGCGTTTCCTTGTATGTTCCTAGCCTGTGTTCCAGACCTCCTGCCGTTGCCCCTGACTACGATCCTTGCTGCCTGCCCCGACCTTCTGCTACGTCCGACCTTGCTTCTGTCTACTCCCTTGTACCGCGCCTATCTTCAGCAGCCAGAGAGGTTGAGCCGTTGCTAGTGGATACGACCTGGTCACTACCGCCGCAGCAAGACCATCCCGCTTTGCGGCGGGCTCTGGTGAAAACCAGTAGTGACTTAGAACCGATCCACTAGCACGGTCCACGCCAATCCCTCTCTGGCACAGAGGATCCACTACCTGCCAGCCGGCATCGTGACAGTAGATCCGGCCATGGATCCCGCTGAAGTTCCTCTGCCAGTTGTCGCTGACCTCACCACGGTGGTCGCCCAGCAGTCACAACAGATAGCGCAACAAGGCCAACAGCTGTCTCAACTGACCGTGATGCTACAGCAGCTACTACCACAGCTTCAGCAATCATCTCCTCCGCCAGCTCCTGCACCTCCTCCGCAGCGAGTGGCCGCTTCTGGTCTACGACTATCCTTGCCGGATAAATTTGATGGGGACTCTAAGTTTTGCCGTGGCTTTCTTTCCCAATGTTCCCTGCACTTGGAGATGATGTCGGACCAGTTTCCCACGGAAAGGTCTAAGGTGGCTTTCGTAGTCAGCCTTCTGTCTGGAAAAGCCCTGTCTTGGGCCACACCGCTCTGGGACCGCAATGACCCCGTCACTGCCTCTGTACACTCCTTCTTCTCGGAAATTCGAAGTGTCTTTGAGGAACCTGCCCGAGCCTCTTCTGCTGAGACTGCCCTGTTGAACCTGGTCCAGGGTAATTCTTCCGTGGGCGAGTATGCCGTACAATTCCGTACTCTTGCTTCAGAATTATCCTGGAATAATGAGGCCCTCTGCGCGACCTTTAAAAAAGGCCTATCCAGCAACATTAAAGATGTTCTGGCCGCACGAGAAATCCCTGCTAACCTACATGAACTCATTCACCTAGCCACTCGCATTGACATGCGTTTTTCCGAAAGGCGTCAGGAGCTCCGCCAGGATATGGACTCTGTTCGCACGAGGCGTTTCTTCTCCCCGGCTCCTCTCTCCTCTGGTCCCCTGCAATCTGTTCCTGTGCCTCCCGCCGTGGAGGCTATGCAGGTCGACCGGTCTCGCCTGACACCTCAAGAGAGGACACGACGCCGCATGGAGAATCTCTGCCTGTACTGTGCCAGTACCGAACACTTCCTGAAGGATTGTCCTATCCGTCCTCCCCGCCTGGAAAAACGTACGCTGACTCCGCACAAAGGTGAGACAGTCCTTGATGTCTACTCTGCTTCTCCACGTCTTACTGTGCCTGTGCGGATATCTGCCTCTGCCTTCTCCTTCTCTACTATGGCCTTCCTGGACTCCGGATCTGCAGGAAATTTTATTTTGGCCTCCCTCGTCAACAGGTTCAACATCCCGGTGACCAGTCTCGCCAGACCCCTCTACATCAATTGTGTAAACAATGAAAGATTGGACTGTTCCATACGTTTCCGCACGGAGCCCCTTCTAATGTGCATCGGATCTCATCACGAGAGGATTGAACTTTTGGTCCTCCCCAATTGCACTTCCGAAATTCTCCTTGGACTTCCCTGGCTTCAACTTCATTCCCCAACCCTGGATTGGTCCACTGGGGAGATCAAGAGTTGGGGGCCCTCTTGTTCCAAGGACTGCCTAAGACCGGTTCCCAGTAACCCTTGCCGTGACTCTGTGGTTCCTCCTGTAACCGGCCTCCCTAAGGCCTATATGGACTTTGCGGATGTTTTTTGCAAAAAACAAGCTGAGACTCTACCTCCTCACAGGCCTTATGATTGTCCTATCGACCTCCTCCCGGGCACTACTCCACCCCGGGGCAGAATTTATCCTCTGTCCGCCCCAGAGACTCTTGCCATGTCTGAATACGTCCAGGAAAATTTAAAAAAGGGCTTTATCCGTAAATCCTCCTCTCCTGCCGGAGCCGGATTTTTCTTTGTGTCCAAAAAAGATGGCTCTCTACGTCCTTGCATTGACTACCGCGGTCTTAATAAAATCACGGTTAAGAACCGCTACCCCCTACCCCTCATCTCTGAACTCTTTGATCGCCTCCAAGGTGCCCACATCTTTACCAAACTGGACTTAAGAGGTGCTTATAATCTCATCCGCATCAGAGAGGGGGATGAATGGAAAACGGCATTTAACACTAGAGATGGACACTTTGAGTATCTGGTCATGCCCTTTGGCCTGTGCAACGCCCCTGCCGTCTTCCAAGACTTTGTTAATGAAATTTTTCGTGATCTCTTATACTCCTGTGTTGTTGTATATCTGGACGATATCCTGATTTTTTCTGCCAATCTAGAAGAACACCGCCAGCATGTCCGTATGGTTCTTCAGAGACTTCGTGATAATCAACTCTATGTCAAAATAGAGAAATGTCTGTTTGAATGCCAATCTCTTCCTTTCCTAGGATACTTGGTCTCTGGCCAGGGACTACAAATGGATCCAGACAAACTCTCTGCCGTTTTAGATTGGCCACGCCCCTCCGGACTCCGTGCTATCCAACGTTTTTTGGGGTTCGCCAATTATTACAGGCAATTTATTCCACATTTTTCTACCGTTGTGGCTCCTATCGTGGCTTTAACCAAAAAAAATGCCGATCCCAAGTCTTGGCCTCCTCAAGCGGAAGACGCCTTTAAACGGCTCAAGTCTGCCTTTTCTTCGGCTCCTGTGCTCTCCAGACCTGACCCATCTAAACCCTTCCTATTGGAGGTTGATGCCTCCTCAGTGGGAGCTGGAGCTGTCCTTCTACAAAAAAATTCTTCCGGGCATGCTGTTACTTGTGGTTTTTTTTCTAGGACCTTCTCTCCGGCGGAGAGGAACTACTCCATCGGGGATCGAGAGCTTCTAGCCATTAAATTAGCACTTGAGGAATGGAGGCATCTGCTGGAGGGATCAAGATTTCCAGTTATTATTTACACCGACCACAAGAACCTCTCCTACCTCCAGTCTGCCCAACGGCTGAATCCTCGCCAGGCCAGGTGGTCCCTGTTCTTTGCCCGATTTAATTTTGAAATTCACTTTCGGCCTGCCGATAAGAACATTAGGGCCGATGCTCTCTCTCGTTCCTCGGATGCTTCTGAAGTTGAACTCTCTCCGCAACACATCATTCCTCCTGACTGCCTGATTTCCACTTCTCCAGCCTCCATCAGGCAAACTCCTCCAGGAAAGACCTTTGTTTCTCCACGCCAACGCCTCGGAATCCTCAAATGGGGTCACTCCTCCCATCTCGCAGGTCATGCGGGCATCAAGAAATCTGTGCAACTCATCTCTCGCTTCTATTGGTGGCCGACTCTGGAGACGGATGTTGTGGACTTTGTGCGAGCCTGCACTATCTGTGCCCGGGATAAGACTCCTCGCCAGAAGCCCGCTGGTTTTCTTCATCCTCTGCCTGTCCCCGAACAGCCTTGGTCTCTGATTGGTATGGATTTTATTACTGACTTACCCCCATCCCGTGGCAACACTGTTATTTGGGTGGTCGTTGATCGATTCTCCAAAATGGCACATTTCATCCCTCTTCCTGGTCTTCCTTCAGCGCCTCAGTTGGCTAAACAATTTTTTGTACACATTTTTCGTCTTCACGGGTTGCCTACGCAGATCGTCTCGGATAGAGGCGTCCAATTCGTGTCTAAATTCTGGAGGGCTCTCTGTAAACAACTCAAGATTAAATTAAATTTTTCTTCTGCATATCATCCTCAATCCAATGGACAAGTAGAAAGAATTAACCAGGTCTTGGGTGATTATTTACGACATTTTGTTTCCTCCCGCCAGGATGACTGGGCAGATCTTCTACCATGGGCCGAATTCTCGTATAACTTCAGAGTCTCTGAATCTTCCTCCAAATCCCCATTTTTCGTGGTGTACGGCCGTCACCCTCTTCCCCCCCTCCCTACTCCCTTGCCCTCTGGTCTGCCCGCTGTGGATGAAATTTCTCGTGATCTTTTCATCATATGGAGAGAGACCCAAAATTCTCTCTTACAGGCTTCATCACGCATGAAGAAGTTCGCGGATAAGCAAAGAAGAGCTCCTCCCATTTTTTCCCCTGGAGACAAGGTATGGCTCTCCGCTAAATATGTCCGCTTCCGTGTCCCTAGCTACAAGTTGGGACCACGCTATCTTGGTCCTTTCAAAATTTTGTGCCAGATTAATCCTGTCTCTTACAAACTTCTTCTTCCTCCTTCTCTTCGTATTCCTAATGCCTTTCACGTTTCTCTTCTCAAACCACTTATCATCAACCGTTTCTCTCCCAAATCTGTTCCCCCCACTCCTGTTTCCGGCTCCTCGGACATCTTCTCCGTCAAAGAGATTCTGGCATCAAAAAAGGTCAGAGGGAAAACTTTTTTTTTAGTTGATTGGGAGGGTTGTGGTCCAGAAGAGAGATCCTGGGAACCTGAGGACAATATCCTAGACAAAAGTCTGCTCCTCAGGTTCTCAGGCTCTAAGAAGAGGGGGAGACCCAAGGGGGGGGGTACTGTTACGCCGAGCGCTCCGGGTCCCCGCTCCTCCCCGGAGCGCTCGCTACACTCTCCTCACTGCAGCGCTCCGGTCAGATCCACTGACCCGGGGCGCTGCGATACCGCCTCCAGCCGGGATGCGATTCGCGATGCGGGTAGCGCCCGCTCGCGATGCGCACCCCGGCTCCCGTACCTGACTCGCTCTCCGTCGGTCCTGTCCCGGCGCGCGCGGCCCCGCTCCCTAGGGCGCGCGCGCGCCGGGTCTTTGCGATTTAAAGGGCCACTGCGCCGCTGATTGGCGCAGTGGTTCCAATTAGTATGTTCACCTGTGCACTTCCCTATATCACCTCACTTCCCCTGCACTCCCTGGCCGGATCTTGTTGCCATCGTGCCAGTGAAAGCGTTTCCTTGTATGTTCCTAGCCTGTGTTCCAGACCTCCTGCCGTTGCCCCTGACTACGATCCTTGCTGCCTGCCCCGACCTTCTGCTACGTCCGACCTTGCTTCTGTCTACTCCCTTGTACCGCGCCTATCTTCAGCAGCCAGAGAGGTTGAGCCGTTGCTAGTGGATACGACCTGGTCACTACCGCCGCAGCAAGACCATCCCGCTTTGCGGCGGGCTCTGGTGAAAACCAGTAGTGACTTAGAACCGATCCACTAGCACGGTCCACGCCAATCCCTCTCTGGCACAGAGGATCCACTACCTGCCAGCCGGCATCGTGACAGCGGTGTAGTGTGTTACTGATGGTAGCCTTTGTTACTTTGGTCTCAGCTCTCTGCAGGTCATTCACTAGGTCCCCCCGTGTGATTCTGGGATTTTTGCTCACTGTTCTTGTAACCACTTTGACACCACGGGGTCAGATCTTGCGTGGAGCCCCAGATCGAGGGAGATTATCAGTGGTCTTGTATGTCTTCCATTTTCTAATAATTGCTCCCACAGTTGATTTCTTCCCACCAAGCTGCTTGTCTAATGCAGATTCAGACTTCCCAGCCTGGTGAAGGGCTAAAATTTTGTTTCTGGTGTCCTTTGACAGCTCTTTGGTCTTGGCCATAGTGGAGTTTGGAGTGTGACTGTTTGAGGTTGAGGACAGGTGTCTTTTATACTGATAACTAGGGATGCACCGATATATCGGCGGCCGATACATATCGGCCGAAAATAGCTATTTCGGCAAAATGCCGAAACAACTAAAAATGTGCCGATAATGCCCCACCTCCCCTGCCCGCCCACAGCACAAGTTACAAACACTGCCAGTGGCAGAGGCACTCGTGGGCGGTGCAGGGGGGGCTGGCAGCAACATCGGGGGGGGGGGGGGGGTTGCGCTCTCCGGGATAGGATTAGGAATACTTCTTTTTATGTGCCCGGGCCGGCTCCCGTGTGTGGCTGCAGGCGGGGGCCGGCCAGCGCATATAAAACCTAATACTGTATACTAAAAACCAGGGGGCCTCCAGCTGTTGTGAAACTACAACTCCCAGCATGCCCGGACCGGCAAAGTCTGTCCGGGCATGCTGGGAGTTGTAGTTTCACAACAGCTGGAGGCCCCCTGGTTTTTAGCATACAGTATTAGTTTTTATATGCTCTGGTCGGCCCCCGCCTGCAGCCACACACGGGAGCCGGCCCGGGCACATAAAAAGAAGTATTCCTAATCCTATCCCGGACATCCCTGTGTCCCGAAAAATCTTTTCGGGACATAAGGATGTCCGGCGGTCACTCACCATCCCCCGGCGTCCTCCTGCGATCCTCCTTCGCTTCTCCGCCTCTATGATCGTACGCACGGTATGTCACTGACGTCCCGTGCGTACAACCATAGAGACGCAGGAGGACCGCAGGATCGTCGCGGGAGAACGCACGCCGGCCGGGGCCTGGTAAGTGACCGCGTCATCTTCTTCAGTGTTCCGGTCACAGCTCCTTCGGTCCCGGCACCTACTGCTATGGTCCATAGGCCATAGCAGTAGATGTGACCCCGGGCTGGAGGAGCGGTGACCGGATCACTGTGGGGGCAGAAGTACAGACATACAGCCTCCAGCCATACACTGTATATGGCTGGAAGCTGTATGTCTGTGGGGTGGGGGAACTGCTGACCTAATGTGGGGGGGAGCTGCCTACAAATGTGTGTGTGTGGGGGGGGGGGGGAGCTGCCTAATATTGTGTGGGGGGGGGGAGCTGCCTGATATTGTGGGGGGGGGGGGGGGTTGGAAGCTGCCTGATATTGTGGTGGGGGGGGGGAAGCTGCCTGATATTGTGGGGGGGGGGAAGCTGCCTGATATTGTAGGGGGGGGGGGAAGCTGCCTGATATTGTGTGGGGGGGGGGGAAGCTGCCTGATATTGTGGGGGGGGGAAAGCTGCCTGATATTGTGGGGGGGGGGGGGAAGCTGCCTGATATTGTGGGGGGGGGAAGCTGCCTGATATTATGGGGGGGGGAGCTGCCTAATATTGTTGGGGGGAGCTGCCTAATATTGTTGGGGGGAGCTGCCTAATATTGTTGGGGGGAGCTGCCTGATATTGTGGGGGGGAGCTGCCTACAAATGTGGGGGGAGCTGCCTAATATTGTGGGGGGAGCTGCCTAATATTGTGGGGGGAGCTGCCTAATATTGTTGGGGGGAGCTGCCTGATATTGTGGGGGGGAGCTGCCTGATATTGTGTGGGGGAGCTGCCTACAAATGTGGGGGGAGCTGCCTAATATTGTTGGGGGGAGCTGCCTAATATTGTTGGGGGGAGCTGCCTGATATTGTGGGGGGGGGGGAGCTGCCTACAAATGTGGGGGGGGCTGCCTAATATTGTTGGGGGGAGCTGCCTACTATTGTGGGGGAAATGCTGACCTAATGTGAGGAACCTGCCTACTATTGTGGGGGAACTGCTGACCTAATGTTGGGGGAGCTGCCTAATATTGTGTGGGAACTGCCTACTATTGTTGGGGGGAGCTGCCTACTATTGTGGGGAACCTGCCTACTATTGTGGGGGAAATGCTGACCTAATTTGGGAACCTGCCTACTGTTGTGGGGGAGCTGCCTACTATTGTGGGGGAGCTGCCTACTATTGTGGGGGAGCTGCCTACTATTGTGGGGGAGCTGCCTACTATTGTGGGGGAGCTGCCTACTATTGTGGGGGAGCTGCCTACTATTGTGGGGGAACTCCCGACCTAATGTGGGGGAGCTGGCAATCTAATGTGGGGGAATCTAATCTAATGAGCGTAGCGCTGCATTTTACCAGAAGACAGGGAGAAGTCATTTTCGGTATCGGTAACGGTTTCGGCCGGACATTTTTTTTTTATTTCGGTTTCGTTTCGGTTCTGAAATTTCCATTTCGGTGCACCTCTACTGATAACAAGTTCAAATAGGTGCCATGAACAGAGGTAACAAGTGGAGGACAGAGGAGACTCTTAAAGAAGAAGTTACAGGTCTGTGAGAGCCAGAAATCTTGCTTGTTTGTAGGTGACCAAATACTTATTTTCCACCATAATTTGCAAATAAATTCTTTAAAAATCAGACAATGTGATTTTATGGATTTTTTTTCTCATTATGTCTCTTATAGTATACAGGTACAGGTATACCTATGACGAAAATTACAGGCCTCTCTCGTCTTTTTAAGTGGGAAAACTTGCACAACTTGCACAATTGGTGGCTGACTAAATACTTTTTTGCCCCAATGTATATTCTGAATGTGCAAGGCAAATCTGGTATGAACTCAGCCTAAGGCTAGGTTCACATAGTGATTTGTGCCTCCGATGCAAGGATACATTGGGAAAAAGACATATCTATGCTCGAACAAGCATGGACGCCATTCAATTCAGTGGCCCGAGCATAGGCAACAGGTGACTACATTCAGGCCATTTTCAGATCATATTCAAGTTTTATCTTAAACTGAGTAGCATGGTTTTCAGTACTTTTCTGTCCGAGACAAAACTCATTTACGTTTGTAAAACAACCCGAACATAGTCACTAGCTGACTACGTTCAGGTCATTGAATTGAATGGGATCCATGCCTGTCTGGCAAGTCTGCATGTCATTTTGACAGTTTCACAATATATCTGTGCCTCAATCTAACCTAAGAGTGACTGCAATTGCATACATATTGGCCCTGATTTACTGTTGTAAACCTGACCTGTTTTGTCAGTTGTGCGCCAGAATTTGCACCAGAATTGAAAAAACCCAACCAACTCTCAATTTTACTAAGAAAACCCGAAAAGGGGGCAAGGCCGTGGGGAAATGGGTGTGTGGAAAATGTAGGGAAAAGTGCAAATTGTAGGGAAACCTTAGTTAATACCGTGGAAAAAATATCTGTTGGAAAGAAAAACCCACAAAGAAAACTCCACTCCACTCTCAATGTATGAGATTAAACGTCTTTTTCCTGAAACCATGCCACTCTTCTACAGGATGTGTCTGGTATTACAGCACATATCCATTCACTTGAATATGAATGAACTGTAATACCAGACAGGACCCGCAGACAATAACAAAAGGATCGGCACTCGAGTCCAGTAGTGGTGCACGTGGAAAGGAATACTTCTGGTAGAAAAGAATCCCGGCACTCACTACATTCCTCTGCCAAGTGTTTTATGTTTATTTACATAGTGCTAATACAAATATTTGTATTTGTCTATTAGCATTGTGTAAATAAACACGAAACACTTGGTAGAAGAATATAGTGAGTGCCAGGATTTCTTTTCTATCAGGACCCGCAGACAAAACAGTGTTTTTTGGAAATAAAAAGCTGACCTTTAGTACAACCCCCTTAAGAATGTGCATGACTACCCAACAACACCGGCATTACAGTTATGTATTTAATCCCTTGTTTATTGCTAGGAATATGTTTTGCAGCTGATATGATTCTGGCAGCAGTAATACAATAATCCCCTATTATGACATTCATAACTTTTAAGCGTGTAGGGACACAAATGTCTGCAACTTAATGGAATTGCTGAATACACTGTAAAGTAGACTTCTGGGGGCACAGACTTCATAAAGACACCAGTTTCTATCTCATAGGGTCGTCTCAATTCAGACAAGTGAAGTTTTTTGAGTTTCCTCCACTTGTGATCTGAACATGTGGGGCCATCCTATGCAACCTCCAATGAGAACGTTAAGGGCCCATGCACACTATGGATATTCTGCCTGATTTCAATGGAATTTCTTCACAGATCCGTAATCCCCAGAAAGGATGAACATACTTTTAGCAACATCTGGCAATGGAACTTTGATTTTTGATGCTTATATCGGTGCTAAAATTCTGTGTGAATTAAGGGCCGATTCTGGGTAGCGTGGATTGGTTGAGAAATTCAACAAGGAAAATCCTAGCTAAATTTTCTAGAGTGCACGGGCCCTAACTAGCCAGAGGTTCTGGACAGAGGTGTAACTGGAAGCTCCTGGTTCCCCAAGCAAAATCTTTACCAGGAGTCTTACCTATCATGCGCCATTTATAATGCTGTTGTCTTTTTACTGTATGTGGCAAAGGAGCTTTCAGTCTGCTACATCTGTACACTAATGTAATGGTCACATAGGGGTTTCCTGCATGTATTTTGATGCACAGCACGTGAAAATATGTGCAATGTACAGGGTGGGCCATTTATATGGATACACCTTAATAAAATGGGAATGGTTGTGGTGATATTAACTTCCTGTTTGTGGCACATTAGTATATGTGAGGGGGGAAACTTTTCAAGATGGGTGGTGACCATGGCGGCCATTTTGAAGTCGGCCATTTTGACTTTTGTTTTTTCAATAGGAAGAGGGTCATGTGACACATCAAACTTATTGGGAATTTCACAAGAAAACCAATGATGTGCTTGGTTGTAACATAATTTTATTCTTTCATGAGTTATTTACAAGTTTCTGACCACTTATAAAATGTGTTCAATGTGCTGCCCATTGTGTTGGATTGACAATGCAACCCTCTTCTCCCACTCTTCACACACTGATAGCAACACCGCAGGAGAAATGCTAGCACAGGCTTCCAGTAGCCGTAGTTTCAGGTGCTGCACATCTCGTATCGTCACAGCAATTACCAGACAATTGCCTTTAGATGACCCCAAAGATAAAAGTCTAAGGGGGTCAGATCGGGAGACCTTGGGGGCCATTCAACTGGCCCACGACGACCAATCCACTTTCCAGGAAACTGTTCATCTAGGAATGCTTGGACCTGACACCCATAATGTGGTGGTGCACCATCTTGCTGGAAAAACTCAGGGAACGTGCCAGCTTCAGTGCATAAAGAGGGAAACATCATGCAGCAATTTCGCATATCCAGTGGCCTTGAGGTTTCCATTGATGAAGAATGGCCCCACTATCTTTGTACCCCATATACCACACCTTACCATCAATTTTTGTGTTCCAACAGTCTTGGAGGGATCTATCCAATGTGGGTTAGTGTCAGACCAATAGCGGTGGTTTTGTTTGTTAGCTTCACCATTCACATAAAAGTTTCCTCATCACTGAACAAAATCTTCTGCGTAAACTGAGGGTCCTGTTCCAATTTTTGTTTTGAACATTCTGCAGCACCTGAAACTACAGATACTGGAAGCCTGTGCTAGTATTTCTCCTGCGGTGTTGCTATCAGTGTGTGAAGAGTGGGAGAAGAGGGTTGCATTGACAATACAACACAATGGGCAGCACATTGAAAACATTTTATAAGTGGTCAGAAACTTGTAAATAACTCATGAAAGAATAAAGTTATGTTAAAACCAAGCAGATCATTGTTTTTCTTGTGAAATTCCCAATAAGTTTGATGTTTCACATGACCCTCTTCCTATTGAAAAACTAAAGTTGGATTCAAAATGGCCAACTTCAAAATGGCCGCCATGGTCACTACCCATCTTGAAAAGTTTCCCCCCTCACATATACTAATGTGCCACAAACAGGAAGTTAATATCACCAACCATTCCCATTTTATTAAGGTGTATCCATATAAATGGCCCACCGTGTACATCCCGATGTTTTCAATTGAAATACATTCTGCATATCCTTTGCTGTGCATTTTAAATATATCAGAATAATTGATGTGTCTCTTTTTCTTCTTTCTTGCACTAAGACAAGAAAACCTTTCCAAAAAGTCAAAGAATCCAGGAATGTGAGTCTGCCCTCAGAATATTTCTGCTGCATATTTCATGGGGGAAGAACATGCTGGGTGCTCCTATCCTAATGGATACAACTGGTATAACGGGTCATTTATGAAAGTCAACACTTACCAATAGACAGAACAAGCTTAGATGGACCTTAAAATACCTCAGATTTCTCATAGTAGTTCAGGCTGAATGATAAATTTGGTGCATTTGTAGATTGTCTAGTCTAAGTTTGCCAGTTTTTAGTTTACACCAATAATCTGCTGGCTTACACCAAACAGTTATTTTAGTTTATTATTTTGGTGAATGACATGGCATTTTAGAGCACAATCCATTTCCAAAATGTCACACACCTTTTCCTGTTCTTTTAAGCATACACAGTGTAATACATGTGTCTCCATTGATGTGCGCTACAATGTTGGCATATGTGGGGCCCAAATTTTGGCACATTATACATAGTAAATATGGGCCATCGTATTCTGAAGCAGGCCTCCAGAGCTGCTCTCTACAGCACCAGTCCTAATATTTTCAGAAGAGCCAGTTGCATACATAGAAGTAAGGGTGGCCCATAGCAAATATCGATATATAGTATTATGGTGACTGATTTTGCCCCCCTTCCCCAGGACAGAAAGGACTGGTGTTTATGTCCCCTTGCTTTCCATGACTCATCGGTCAATACCACCCTCCATTAATTTGATGACAATGCCGTTCCCTGGAGACAGGAGTTCTGTGCAGTTTCTTACTAACAGAAAATGGAATCGAACCTCTCTCCAAGGATCCAATAGTAGCCTTGCTGTCTGCCACTATGATACATACAATCTTGAGGGGATCCATGGGCATAGTGATCTTGGGAAAATGCATGGTCCTTAGAATCCCCACAGAAGAGCTTTCCAAACTTTTTATGTTGGTGACACACTTTTTAGAAATGCATAATTTCATGACACAGTAATTCAGTCTTAGGGGCGTGCTTCCGGATGTTTTACGTCTTACTCCCACCCTAATTGAATCACTTCCACTGTTTTAACCTAATTACACATATTGTGAATGAACAGCAATGATATGATCCCTCGACCACAGTGTACATACACAAATACCACGGAAGAGGCCATAAAAGTACACATTGGTATTGCAAATTTTTGCTGGACATATCTAAACACTGCTGCTAACACACCAACATGTCGCAACATACAGTGTGAAAAGCTGCGGCCTACAGCATCAACCACCGGCTGAGGTTTCCATTGCACATACTGTATAATTATGCTGCTACTTAGAACACAATGCAAGTAAAAACTCTTCTATAGGATACATGAAAACAAATCATTCCAGGTGAATTAAAGGGGGTCTCCACCCCTAGACATCTTATCCCCTATCCAAAGGATAGGGGAAAAGATGTCCGATTGCGGGGGGTCCAGCTGCTGGGGACCCCCGCGATCTCCCTGCTGCACCTGGAGTTTGTTTAGAGCGTCGGGTGCACGCCAGAGGCTCGTGATGTCACGGCCACGCCCCCTCAATGCAAGTCTATGGGAGGGGGCCTGACGGCTGTTAAGCCCCCTCCCATAGACTTGCATTAAGGGTGTGTGGCTGTGATTTCACGAGTGGGCGTGACTGTGACGTCACTGGCCTCTGCCCCGCATTTCGCTCCGTGCACCGGATGTCTGGAGTGCCGCAGCCGAGATCACGGGGGTCCCCAGCGGCGGGACCCCTGTGATCAGACATCTTATCCCCTATTTTTTGGATAGGGGATAGGATGTCTAGGGGCGGAATACCCCTTTAAGGAAACTTTTCCCCAGAGTTCCTCTTAAATGTTATGTGATATGAGTTGGGCTAATGTAGATACGTATAAAAGATCATCTGTGTCCAGCTCACACTTGGTTGCTTTCTAACAAGCTGTCACATTCCAGGGCCTGTTAATGTGTCTGCCCCAGTATATTGGATTAGTTGTGTTATTTAATCACTCCGCCGTTGTTCAAAGGACATAATAATTAATACTGCACTTTAAACCTTCAATCTACATAATAAGAGAGGAAATTCACGCTGCGTGTCTCCTGAGCCATTATAAAGCTGTCGGTTATAAAAACAGAACTATGCTATTTCACTAGTGCAGAAGAACTGCTGCTCCAAAAATGCAGAAAGTTGTATTCCTAGTATTTGGCATAAACGTGCATTCTACAGGGCATAGGTAATAAACTGTCAGCTGTGTGAGCTAGACTACATAGGGAAAGGATTATATCCTCTCGCATTTTACATTCACTGACAGAAAGCAGACATCTTGAAATTAAAAGTATATTTGTATGTTACAGAACCTTTTATTTCAATCAATCAGTCAATGTCACACTGTAAAAAGAACCCTTGATACAGTCATTTACTACATGCTCAACGCTAAATTGTGTGAATGGAGTTCTATAAAACCCCATTCATACACACTGACAATAGGCCTAAAGGGGATCTCCAGAGCACCTTTCATACTGGAGAGAGCACTATATTTATTATTGGAGACTTGCTGTAATGGAGTTTGGAGGAGTAGTAGCCAACTACGCTGGGGACATACTTTTTACCTAGTTATACCTTTTTACAAATCCTTGTGTCAATATGCCCTTATCTTTACTATGACCAGTGCCCACAGGACTATGGCAGGATGCCAGATATACTTTGCCGCCTGCAAAATCACCTTCTGAAAGCTCTGCCAGCCTGATGCCATTCTTTTCAACACTTCTGCACTGATTAGAATTGCCTTTTTTCTATGTAAAATGAAGGACACATAATATTGGGACACCTATGCTGGCCTTTGCTCGATCAGAAAAGACCAGAACCCAAACTGTTCTTTAAACGTTGGAAGCATACAATTGTCCAAGATCTCTTGGTATGCTGAAGCATTAAAGGGGTACTCCGGCGCTAAGACATCTTATCCCCTATCCAAAGGATGGGGGATAAGATGCCTGATCGCGGGGGTCCCGCCGCTGGGGACCTCCGTGATCTTGCACGCAGCACCCTGTTATAATTAGTCCCCGGGGCGCCACAATGCTCCAGCCCCCGTGACCGCCAGTAATCAGACCCGGAGGGAACATGCTCCGGGGACTGATTTTAACGGGGTGCAGCAGCAGGACCCCCGATATCAGGCATCTTATACCCCATCCTTTGGATAGGGGATAAGATGTCTTAGCGCCGGAGTACCCCTTTAAGGGTACGCAAATTTGATGCACAAGATTTTCTACTGCAGATTTCAATGTAAACTAAATGACTGAGCACAACTTCTAATCTACTGTTACAAATCCTGTGCATCAAATCTGTGCAGGATCCTGTACGTGTGAACGCACCCTAAAGGGGTACTCTGGTGAAAAACATATTTTTTCTAATCAACTGGTGGCAGAAAGTTAAACAGATTTGTAAATTACTTCTATTAAAAATCTTAATCCTTCCAGTACTTATCAGCTGCTGTATACTACAGAGGAAGTTGTAATTCTTTCCAGTTTGACCACAGTGCTCTCTGCTGACACCTCTGTCCATGCCAGGAACTGTCCTGAGCAGAAGAGGTTTCTATGGGGATTTGCTCCTACTCAGGACAGTTCCTGACACAGACAGAGATGTCAGCAGAGAAGCACTGTGGTCAGGCAGAAAAGAACTTCACAACTTTCTCTGGAGCATACAGCAGCTGGTAAATACTGGAAGGATTAAGATTTTTAAATAGAAGTAATTTACAATTTTTTTTTTAACTTTTTGGCACCAGTAGCTTTTCAAAAGATTTTTTCCACTGGAGTACCCCTTTAAGATTTTCCTTAATTGGAATCAAGAGTCCCAGGCCAACATCTATACAACAACCCCATTGTAATATCCCTCCTACACCAAACTTTACCACTGGCACAATGCAGTCAGACAGGTAACATTTTCCTGGCATTCATCAAACCCAGACATGTCCATCAGATGCCATTTAGAGAAGTGTAATTCATCACTTCACAGAACACATTTCTACATCTCCATCCGATGCATGGCATTGTGCTTTGTGCATGCACTAAACACCCTAACACTCAATGGCCTAATTTTTGTTGCTGTGGTTCCTAAATTCATTTACTCAATCTCCATGTAATACCACACTTCACCAACAATGGCAGCTATGGGTAAAAAGCCAGCAATAATGGCAGCTGAACCCATGTTGGACCTACATTGACCAGCTTATCAGTTAGTCCTTATTTAGATGATTTGTCCCAATAAAATGGGACGCATTTAATAAAAAGCTATTCCTGCACTGCTGTGGGGACTCTGATTCAATGACAGAGATTATCTTGAAAATGACTTGGAAATGTAACTTACACAGACATTAGAAAATTCCTGAACTTTTCATCAAAAAATGAAACCTTATCTCTTAGTTTTAGGTTAAAGATCGACAGTGGGGTCCAGAATTTTTAGTTTCAGGTGAAGATCTCATTTAACCCCTTAAGAACTCAGCCAATTTTTACTGTAGGACCCGGCCATTTTTTTCACATCTGACCACTGTCACTTTAAGCATTAATAACTCTGGGATGCTTTAACTTTTCATTCTGATTCTGAGAATGTTTTCTCGTGACATATTCTACTTTATGTTAGTGGTAAAATTTTGTCAATACTTGCATCATTTCTTGGTGAAAAATTCCAAAATGTGATGAATTTTTTTTTTATTTTTTTTATTTTTTTTTAACTTTGAAGCTCTCTGCTTATAAGGAAAATGGATATTCCAAATCAATTATATATTGATTCACATATACAATATGTCTACTTGATGTTTGCATCATAAAGTTGACATGTTTTTACTTTTGGAATACATCAGAGGGCTTCAAAGTTCAGCAGCAATTTTCCAATTTTTCACAAAATTTTCAAAATCAAAAATTTTCAGGGACCAGTTCAGCATTGAAGTGGATTTGAAGGGCCTTCCTGTAAGAAATACCCCACAAATGACCCCATTATAAAAACTGCACCCCTCAAAGTATTCAAAATGACATTCAGTAAGTGTGTTAACCCTTTAGGTGTTTCACAGGAATAGCCGTAAAGTGAAGGAGAACATTTTCATTTTTTACACTCGCATGTTCTTGTAGACCCAGTTTTTGAATTTTTACAAGGGGTAACAGGAGAGAAATCTTCCTAAAATTTGTAACCCAATTTCTCTTGAGTAAGGAAATACCTCATATGTGTATGTCAAGTGCTCTGTGGGTGCACTACAAGGCTCAGAAGGGAAGGAGCAACAGTGGGATTTTGGAAAGTGAGTTTTTCTGAAATTGTTTTTGGGGGGCATGTCACATTTAAGAAGCCCCTATGGTGCCAGAAAAGCAAAAAAAAAACATACATGGCCTACTATTTTGGAAACTACACCCCTCAAGGAATGTAACAAGGGGTCCAATGAGCCTTAACACCCCACAGGTGTTTGATGACTTTTTCGTTAATGTTGGATGTGTAATTTATTTTTATTGTTTTCACTAAAATGCGAGTTTCCCCCCCAAAATTTTATGTTTACAAAGGGTAACAGGAGAAAATGCCCCCCAAAATTTGTAATCCCATCTCTTCTGAGTATGGAAATACCCCATGTGTGGACGTCAAGTGCACTGCAGGCGCACTACAATCCTCAGAAGAGAATGAATCACATTTAGCTTTTGGAAAGCAAATTTAGCTGAAATGGTTTTTGGGGGGCATGTTGCATTTAGGAAGCCCCTATGGTGCCAGAACAGCAAAAAATCTCCCACATGGCCAACTATTTGGAAACTATACCCCTCAAGGAACGTAACAAGGGATACAGTGAGCCTTAATACCCCACAGGTGTTTCACGACTTTTCGTTAAAGTTGTATATGTAAAAAAAAATTTTCACTAAAATTCTAGTTTTCCCCCAAATTTTTTTTTTACAAAGGGTAACAGGTGAAAACGCCTACCTAAATTTGCAACCCCATCTCTTCTGAGTATGGAAATACCCCATGTGTGGACGTCAAGGGTACTGCGGGCGCACTACAATGCTCAGAAGAGAAGGTGTCCCATTTGGCTTTTGGAAAGCAAATTTTGCTGAAATGGTTTTTGGGGGACATGTCGCATTTAGGAAGCCCCAATGGTGCCAGAACAGCAAAAAAAAAAAAAACACATGGCATACTATTTTGAAACTACACGCCTCAAGGCACATAACAAGGGGTATAGGGAGCCTTAACACCCCACAGGTGTTGGATAAATGTTCATTAAATTGGGATGTGAAAAGGAAAAATTAGATTTTTACACTAAAATGCTGTGTTACCCTAGTGGTAACAGGAGAAAATGTCACTGTAAATTTGTAAGTACATTTCTTTGGAGTAAGGACATACCTCATATCTGGGCCTAAACAGCTCTGCGGGTGCACACCAGGTCTCGGAGGAGCAGAAGCACAGTCAGGGGCCTTGAGCTTTAACATAGCTGCCTATGGAGCCAAAACAGAGGGACCCCCCTCCAGAAGCATGACATGGGGTAAATTACTAAAATGGGGTACACTAAATTACTAAAGCGGGGTACAGTGGGACATAAAATAATAAAATAGGTTATGTTCCCAGATTGATGACGCAGAGCATAGCCAAAACTAAAAAAATATGCCCACCCGAAACCCTATGATCTGAATCATCATTCTGGGAATGCGATGTGTGTGGCCGTCCCTAACCTGTTGCCTCAAATGCGCAAACCACTCAGGTGGAAAGAGAGCTCTTGAGGCAACATAAAAAGTCCCCGATGATAGTGACTCAGTGACCCCCAGAGGTCTTATCAGTTTTTTTTTTCGATGATACATTTTTTTGGGCAAATTAGTGGTTTATGGGGTTAAAACTTGGAATGTACTCTGGACTTGGTACATTGGGGTCAAATTATAGGAAATTAAAATGAAAAGGGAAAATGTAGTACTGCATGGAAATGGAATACTCCCTGAAGCAGTTTTTAATGCAGAGGCCCGGATGATCGGGGCAAGTGTCACATTGAGTGGTGGTGTCCTTCCATATTCCCCTCTTGTGACACACACTGCATTTTTTCTGGGATCGTCCCTTCTTTGCAGTGTGGGGGACTTCACCTGGAAAGTGCTGCCTGGGACGATCCTGGCACCTATATTTCCAGTTCCTTGGGAGCTCCGGTCTGCTCTTTCCTGGTCAGCAAAGAGCAGGGCCCTTAGGACTTCTTCTTGGAACTGGATGAATGTCCCTGTGTTTCCAGCGTACTGGAACAGTACAAAAGAGCAAAAGAGTTGTAGATGGCAACCTGTACCAAGTAGACCACAACTTTTTTTTACCATACCCGTGTTTTCCGCATGGTGATGTATGGCTTGAGGACTTGATCAGAGAGATCAATTCCCTCCATATGCTGATTGTAGTCCAGAATACAATCAGGCTTGAGGACCGTTGTTGTGGTACCTCCCACAGGGACAGGTGAGCTTCCGTTACCATGAATTGTGGACAGCATAAGGATATACCTTATACCTGACCAGCAACAGTTTTTCATGGGTAAGGGCACGGGACTCAACCTTGGGAATAGGTGTCTGAACAAAATTTAGAGGGAGGCCTCTCTGGTTCTTCTGCACGGTCCCACAAGCGGACGTGGATCTGGCGGCAAGGGATGTGAACAGAGGGATGCTGGTATAAAAGTTGTCCACATACAGCCAGAGTGGGGAGACATTCTTGGGGTTCTAAACTTTTAAGTGTACCCGGAGGTACTCTCACAAAGTTTGCAGAGCTTCATGTCATACCGCGCCTGCTTCAAGGTAATATACTGGCAGAAGATGAGTATCCCCTTAAAACTGATAAGAGACTCATCTACCGAGAGCTCCCTGATTGGTAGGCCTCCAAAAATTTGGCCCCAAAGTGATCTATGACCGGCCTAATTTTTTAAAGCCGGTCATAGGCGGGATCACTTCGGGGGGGCATGCTGCATTATCAGTGTAATGGAGGCATTTCCGAATGGCCTCAAACTGCTTCCGTGTCATGACCATACTACAAAGCGGGGTCTGGTAGAGGATGTCCCCGCTCCAGTACTGTCTGACACTGGGCTTTTTGACCAGGCCCATATGCAGCAAGAGGCCCCAAAATGTCCTAATTTCTGCTGCATCAATGGCGTACCATTCATTGGACCTGGCCAAAAAAGAATCTGGGTGGTGGGCGATGAACTGCCTAGCGTACAGCTAAGTCTGCTCCACCATTAGATTGACAAAGCTGTCACTGAAAAAAATAACTAAAATAGTCAATTTCAGGAGGTGTGCGTGTGTGGGGGGAGTATGTAGCGTGTGTGCTTGGTGTAACTTTTATTTATAAAAAGGGGGGGGAAGCTCTGCACCCCCCCCAAAAAAAAAAGTCGGGGGGCAAATGCAGTGCCCTAAACCCCTAATAGGTCCCGGGTCATGCTGAAAAAAACTGCGGCAGACTCTTGGGGGCCTATAATGGGGTCGGGGGGGGGAGGGATTTTTTACTTTTTTTTACCTCCTACCTTTCCCTCACAGACAAACTCACCCTGACTAAATGGTCACTTCAGCCCTGAGGGGCACAGATCTCTGCAGAGGGGGGGGGTGCCTGGCTACTTCTCGCAGCTCTGCGTGCTAACTGAACTCAGTAAGCTGGCAGAGCTGCGAGAAGGGGACCCCTCCCCTGCCAGATGCTATTGGACGGACAATAGCAGCGCTCCTGGGGGGGGGGGGGGGCAGAATCGCTGCAGATCACCGGTGTGAATTCAGGACCCCCTGGGCGTTTGCACTGGATGCCTGCTGAATGATTTCAGCAGGGGACCAGTATTCCAACGGGTACGCCCTGGGTCCTTAACTATCAGGGAGCCAGGGCGTACCCATATGCCCTGGGTCCTTAAAGGGGTACTCCGCCCCTAGACATCTTATCCCCTATCCAAAGGATAGGGGATAAGATGTCAGATCGCCAGGGTCCCGCTGCTGGGGAGTCCTTGGATCCCCGCTGCGGCACCGCCCTATCATTACAGCACAGAACAAGTTCGCTCTGCACGTAATGATGGGCAGTACAGGGGCCGGAGCATCGTTACGTCACGGCTCCGCCCCTCATGACGTCACGGCCCGCCCCTTTCAATACAAGTCTATGGGAGGGGGCGAGGCGGTCGTCACGTCCCCTCCCATAGACTTGCATTAAGGGGACGGGCCGTGATGTCACGAGGGACGGCGCTATGACGTCACCCTGCTCCGTCCCCCGTATCGCCCGTCATTACGCACAGAGCGAACTCGCTCTGTGCTGTAATGATAGCAGGGTGCCGCAGCGGGGATCCCGA
Organism: Hyla sarda; assembly: GCF_029499605.1. NCBI lineage: Eukaryota > Metazoa > Chordata > Amphibia > Anura > Hylidae > Hyla > Hyla sarda. Next base: position 103,564,585 of record NC_079194.1, on the reverse strand, counting down.
GGCTCCCCAGCAGCGGGACCTTGGCGATCTGACATCTTATCCCCTATCCTTTGGATAGGGGATAAGATGTCTAAGGGCGGAGTACCTCTTTAAGGGGTTAATAAAAATAATTTGCATAGGTCATAATTCCCTGTGTAGAACAAGTTTTATCCAAGGCTGGAGCCTTTTTTAATATGTGGCTGTGCAGTAATTCCTCTAAATGGATTAACCTCCTCTACAGTATATCCACAATTACTTCCAGCTGTGCTTATACATACAATGGCAGCCGCTGATTAACATTCTAGCAGCCAAAGGAACAGGGTCTGCTGGAACTTTTCCATTAAAAGTAACTATAAGTTTTGCTCAAAAGAGGTAATTTAGATAACTTAAATTAATTATAAAGTACAAACCAACTACGGAGGCAAAACTTCAACCTGTTGAGAACTTTGAGCATTATGCTCCTAAGGCTATGCTAAAATGTAGTATTTTCAGCCTTATTTTCAGCTCTTTTTATGTTCACAGTTTTTTCCGTTTTATATTTTACTTTTGGTCTTTTTTTTCCAACCATTTATGACAATATAGGTAGCAGTTCGCTGTATACAAATAGCAGTATGTAGAAAAAAGGCACTCACCACTTCTGAAGCTTTTTCTTACTTTATTCATGCGGTAGAAAACATACAGTCAGGTCGGGTTAGGACGCCAACAGAAAGCCGTAGTGACAAGGCTGTTTAACCCGATAACGACCATGGACGAGTATAGACGTCCAGGTTGGCGGGCGTTCCCGCACCTGGACGTCTATACTCGTCCATTCTTCTCGTGGGTGCTGCCCAGTGCACCCACGAGATCGCGGCAGGGACTCGGCTGTAACACACAGCCGGGACCCTGCTGCACTGCCAGGACCGAAGTAAACTTCGGTCCCGGCAGTTTTAACCCTTACAGCCGCGGTCGGAAGTGACCGCGGGCTGTAAGCGTTATGACAGAGGGAGGGAGCTCCCTCTGTCTCCTCTGCAGCACCCCGCATCGCGATCGCGGGGTGCTGCGTGTAATACGCAGCTGGCCGGGGCCTGCCGCACTGCCGGGAGTGAAGTTCACTTCACTCCCGGCAGTTTAACCCTTACAGCCGCGGTCAGAAGTGACCGCGCGCTGTAAGGAGTTCTGACAGAGGGAGGGGGCTCCCTCTGTCTCTCCTGCAGCACCCCGGAGCATCGCGGGGTGCTGCTGCATACCTGGGCAGCCGGGGGTCCTACAAAGACCCCCAGGTCTGCTCTGGGTATTGCCTGCTAGTGAAATATGCTGCCTGCTAGTGAAAACTGGCAGGCAACATGTAACTGCAATGCTTTGGAATACTAAGTATTCCAAAGCATTAAAAAGTGTAAAAATAAATAAATAAAATAAAAATGTAAAAATAAATAAAAATGTAATAAAAGTGTAAAAAAATATATATATATATTAAAAATACATTTATTAAATGAATCTAATAAAAAAAAAAGCATAATGTGTAGGATCGCATTGGCGGACATCCGCAGCATGTAATATGCTGCGGATGTCCGCCATGTGATCCTACACATTATGCAGCAGTCACGGTAATGAGCTCGCTGCTGCGGCTGGGTAGCTTTGTGCGTCCACTCATAGCGGCGGATTTTCCGCCAGCAGTCATGAGCGGACACACTGAGCTACCCAGCCGCAGCAGTGATGGATATATTCGCCATGAGCGGGTGCTTATTCCCACAACATGGCGGATATATCCATCAGGAGCCTTAACTGTCACAGACAGACGCGTTATACTGCCAGCCGACCAGCCAATAACTTGTAGGGGTGCGGTATATAAATGGGGTCACTTGTGGGGGTCGGGGTACTGTTCTGCCCTGAAAGCCAAATGGCGCTCCTCTCCTTCTGAGTCCTACCACGCGGCCAAGGAACCATATATGGCCAAAGCGGGGGTATTTCCGAACATGGGACAAGCAGCTTAATATAATATAAGGTGCATTTCTTTAAATATCAGAAGTGATGTACAAAAAATATGCCCCCCAAATGATGCATTTGTGAAAAATTGCAATTTTCGAATTTTTAAGACTGACTTTGTAATAATTCCTGCCAAAAAACTATAGTGTTAAAATACTCACTGTACCCCCTAGCGAATACCTTGAGGGGTCTAGTTTTTAAAATGGGGTCATTTGGGGGGGGTGTTCCTATGCTCTACTACCTTTTAATTTCAGCAAACCTTGCATAGCACATAAAAAAAGATGTACTTTTCAAATTTTCAAAATTTTCAAAATTTCAAGTTAAATTGTTAGGGTTCCAACTAATTTAAAATGTTAATTAAAAACTAAAGTAGACATCTGAAAGTATAAGTTTCATAAACAATTTGGTCAGTAAGTATAAATATATGCAACCAATTAGTGTTAAAATAGCAAAAAATCATCGTAAATTGTAAAAAAAAACTACAAATGATATCGGCCTACTTTTACTATGTACATGAAGGACAACTTGTGACAAAAAAACAATGTCAGAATTATCATGATTGGCAAAACGTTACCAGAGTTATTCTCTAATAAAGACAGACATCCCCGATTTGAAAAAACAGGCCTGGTCTTTCAGGGGCGTACAGGTTTATTTGCATTGGTCCTTAAGGGGTTAACACCAACCGGTGTATCATCAGACTACCAAGTCTGATGATACACTGGTTGGTGTGAAACAGCGTTGTCACCACGGCTTTCTGTTGGCGTCCTAACCCGACCTGACTGTATGTTTTCTACCGCATGAATAAAGTAAGAAAAAGCTTCAGAAGTGGTGAGTGCCTTTTCTCTACATACTGCTACTCTAAGGGTATGTTCACACCTACAGAATCTGCAGCAGATCCTGTACGTGCAAACGTACCCGAATGGTGGATTTCAATGCTGGAGATTTCAATGTAAACTAATTGACTGAACACAGCTTAAAAATCTGCAGCTTCAAATCCTGCACATAAAATATATGCAGTATACTGTACGTGTGAATAGACCCTAAGGGAGTTTTCACTAAAACAAAGTTATTTCCTATTTACAGGGTAGATTACTAGCTGATCAGTGTGAACCCAACCACTGGGACCCCAACCAAAAGGTCAATTTTAACCCACTGTATAATGGAACTTGCGGACATTGCCAAGCACTGTACACATCCATGTTTGGAAGACCAATAGGCAGTGAATCAAGCTGTGGTTGAGTTTGCCTGCTGCTGCTCCATTAATTTAGTGGGCAATTGACTCCCACTGATTAACTAGGTATCTGCCTCATTGTGGATAAGGGCTAGGATAACCCCTTTAAGCTTGCATATTAACTTCAAGCCTATTGTATATAGAGCATTAAAATTACCTTCACTGAAACTAAGTGGCCTAGGCCATTCTCTGAACGACAACCCCCATACACTAAACTTTACAGTTGGTACAATGCAGTCAGGCGGGTAATGTTCTCCTGGCATTCACCAAACCCAGACTCATCCATTAGATGCCAGACAGAGAAGCATGATTCATCACTCCGCAGAACAGGCTACTATTGGATACAGCCTAGCATACCCCCTTATGGTTCAATGCCATGCAACTATACCACATTAAAGCGCAACTATCATGAATTCTGGGTGCAATAACCTGCACACAGCCTTTGTACTGTGTGCAGGTGGTGTGTATAGCAATGCTTTTACCTAATATTTGCAGGCTTTCATGACCCCAAAAAATGCTTTTGATCAAATCCACTCATGGTCGGACGAGGTAAGCAATGCCGCCACGGCCACGCTCCCCCCCTGTATGTCAGCACTGGGACCGCTGTTTGATTGACACACAGGTCAGCGCATGCGCCCTTCAGCTCACCTTTTTTGGCTGGTTATTATACTTGTGCTCGTTATCTTCCTTCTTCTCTCTGGTGGATACGCGCATGCAAGCAGGACAGTTCCCGATACTAGGGGCAGAGAGGAAGCGCGCTCTCTTCACCTAGCACTGCACAGGCACACTTAGGAGGAAGACGGCGGTGGGAGCGAGCGCTCTCTGGGGGAGCAAGCGCTTGCCTGAATGACACGCAGTGGCGCACACGTTAGATGAGCTGAACGGTGCATACGCTGGGACCTGTGTGTCAATCACACAGCGGTCCCAGCGCTGACTTACAGGCTGTGGGCGTGGCGGTGGCAGGGTATAGCGTACCTCACGCCACGCCTATCCAACCATCAGTGGCTTTGATCAAAAGCATTTTTTGGGGTAATGAAAGCCTGCAAATATTAGGTAAAAACATTGCTATACACACCACCTGCACACAGTACAAAGGTTGTGTGCAGGTTTTGCACCCAGATTTCATGACAGTTGCGCTTTAAGCGACCATAAGCAATTGTGATAAAGGCCATTGTAAAATGAAAGAAGTGATCTGATTGGTTGCTATGGGCAACTTTTCCTTCGCACAGGTTTTGATAAATCTCCCCCAAGGTGCCTTAGACTTCAGCGGAATTTCAGGCAGAGTCCTTCCATGGAATTCTGCACATGTGAACATAGCCTAATAGGGAATTACTATGTAAGTGATACCCTTCATACATTTGTAGGTTACCAGAAGTGTGTTGCCCCTGGTGGCTAGATCTTAAACCAATATGACCACACACCGGTAATAAGGTACATGTAATACATATCACACTGACATTATACTTATTACATAGACATTACTCACCTCCTGCATACATACAAGCCAGCAGTAATGAGGATATCCAGGCAATCTCACTATAGGAGGCTCCGAAAAAATCCTGGATTTCTTTGTAAAAAACAGTTACAGCTTTGGAAAAGGCGTAGGAGAATCCCATCGATATAAAAGCCCCAACCACCACCATCCATCCCCAGCCGCCATCAGGGGGGGTGTACCCCAAGTCTGTTCCAGCTGTTGGTGCCATTTTGAAATCAGGACACTGTTCTCATAGATCTGAAAGACAATCAAACAATATTTAAGTTGTATAATATGTCAAATATTACACTGCTCTGGGTCTATACAGCGCTACAGGGCTATACAGTGACAAATGAGACAAGCATGTATTACTGCAGGAGCTTGGGAAAGATGTATGCAGCAATGCATTCATGCCCTTTCTTGAGCAATGGCAGTGGTCTTAGGGCCACAGATTGGAGACCATTGTGCTACAGCAACATATCATAGCTAGGGGCATGACTGCTCATTGCCTAGAGGGGCTCCATCAAGCCAGGGCAGTAAACCATTTCTTTGCCCAGGGTAAAGGAAAGCTGAGCTAGGACTAGCATGTCTAGGCAAATATCTCATTTCAGCTGCAAATTCAATGACATAGACTGTCACTGAATTACACCTACCTATATAGGACTTGACGGAAAAGCACAACTCTGATTTACACTTACTGGTGATATAGTGATTTTAGGGTTAGATCACTTTTAAATGGGGTCAACCAGTGATAAACTGAGAAGATTCAGTATTTGTTGTAGAGTTAGGGTAAAGGTAAAGCTGTCCTGATTGTAACATATCTGAATTAGTGAAGGCTTAATCCCCCCACGGCTCTACAGACCGCCCTGTGTTCATGCTGAATTTGCTACATTAACCGCTGATCCACATTAAAGCCGCCCGTCACATGTTCCTCATAAATCCCTTAAATCAAATATAATAAGCTGGGACTCCGGGGATGCCGGTGGCTGCCGGCCCACAAAGGGCCCATTTATGCACAGTGTAGGTTCTGCCAAATACAATTAAACTGGGATCTGAATGCAAACCAGTTTAGCTGTCCATTGTACGTTTAGCAAGAGTCATCCAGAATACAATGTAACATGCATCACATCTCGTAGCTATTATTTACTGTGCCTGAAGGAGTTTGCCACATCTGGGTCCGTATAACAGGGCATAGAGCTCTAGGGGAGTTTAAATGGGCACTGTCAGATTTAAAGGCTTTTCATATGTTGAACATCTTGGCAAAACATTATTTTTTCCTAATAGACTTCATAAAAAATGTTCTCTCTTTATTTTTTATAGAAATCATGGCTTCTAAAAAAAAAAAAAAAAAAAATACAACTAGGGGTCACCATCCCATATGGGACATAATCCTGTCCAGCTGCAGCATCATCTTTGCCCCAGCTGAAGCACAGACTGGGACAAGGTCCAGGAAGCACTCTTCTGTGCTCACTTCTGTCCTATCAGAATGCAGCATGAAAACAGAAAGAAGGGGGTAAAGAGCAACCTGCAGTGATTGGATAAAGAGACCCAGCACAGCAGACTCAGGGAGGAAGTGAATGCATGATGAATAAGGCCGGGCTCAGTGCTACCCTTGGACACTCCCCTTACTGAACAGTGGATGTCAGAATGAGTGAAAAGCAGAACAGAGGGATTTGTGAGCCAAATACAGATGCTAGACACATAAAACAGACATGTACAGAATCTGCATGACCCAGTGAGTAACACATATAAGCATTATTTTTTTCTTTGATATGACAGGTAGGCTGTAAACTAGGTTATCCAAAGGATAGGGGATAAGATGTCCGATCGTAGGGGTCCCGCCGGTGGGGACCTCCGCAATATAGCATGCGGCACCCACCTGTTACTGCTCCGGAAGCGCTGGAGGGTCTGGCTCCCAACCACGGGAACGGAAGATCGTGACGTCACGACTCCGCCCCCGTGTGACATCACGCCCCGCCCCCTTAATGCAAGTCTATATACATAGAATTACATGTTGCAGTTACAAGAAAAGGATTTGCCAGATGGGAGTAAGCTAAAGCCAAATCCATAATACAGTGACTACAATATTATGTGGACCCATACTGTTGGCCACTGATTGTACATGGAGGGAGCTTTCAGGCAACCTAAAGTGTCTATGTATACTCCATCTAGTGCCAATTTAAGGATACTTTTAGACAGGCAGACAATTGCCCTGTATGTGAGTAAAGTAGAGCTCCTCATAAGATAGTGCATTTGATGTGGAAAGAAGTCAGGAATCTTGGCGCAAGTATGTCTATCTATCTATCTATCTATACCAATAAAGGTTCCAAATACCGTAAATATGATTAGGAAATGGATTTTCGCATTTCAGAGCTACAGTGCTCAGTCCTCAGGGGCAATACAGACAAACTATAGCTCAATACTTGTTAGCCATTATTTAAAGTAATATTTATTTAGATTTATAAATAAATTCTTGAAGCCTCCAATGTTTATTCAAGTGGTTGCAAGCAAAGATTTTAGGGTACCCTCCACATTTTTCTAACATGGCAACTGCCCAATAAGTGCACCGATTGGCTATATACAAGTCAGCTGGCACTTGTACATATGACCAATTATTGGGCATAAAGAGTCACACAAACAAGAATTTGCTTGTTCATCGCCTGAGAGCTGGGCTTTCTACATGGGGCAGATAATCCCTGTGTGTAAGACGACTTTGGCTGTGACTGCTGGTAGGGGGAAGTGTGTGTGTATATATATAGTTACATAGTTACATAGTTAGTACGGTCGAAAAAAGACATATGTCCATCAAGTTCAACCAGGGAATTAAGGGGTAGGGGTGTGGCGCGATATTGGGGAAGGGATGAGATTTATATATACATATATATATATACACACAGTGACCCCCCGACCTACGATGGCCCCGACATATGATCATTTCAACCTCCAATACCAGTATAACCTCCAATACCAGTGGTCTTCAACCTGTGGACCTCCAGATGTTGCAAAGCTACAACTCCCAGCATGCCCGGACAGCCGTTGGCTGTCCGGGCATGCTGGGTGTTGTAGTTTTGCAACATCTGGAGGTCCGCAGGTTGTAGACCACTGTCCTATACTTTACATTGCACGAATCCCTCAACATACGATGGCTTCAACAAACGTTGGTCCATTTGGAAAGGATTACCATCGTATGTTGAGAGACTACTGTGTGTGTGTGTATGTATATATATATATATATATATATATATATATACACAGGGTTTATAATGGACACAGGGTTTTTAACCATTGGATGTCTTTGAGCATCACACATCTTAGAAACAAAGACTCTGTGCAACTGTAGATGTTGAGTGCAGAGTGTCAGAAGTGAGTTTAACACACATTACATAATAATTAGTATTATTTATGGGTTGCCTCCCCAAAAAGGAATGTATCACTTATATGTTGTTACAGCAGTCACACAGGGATAGAAGCCTTTGTAATGGAGAATTCTGTTCTCTATGCACATAGGTTAATGTGTAGGGAAAAGGTGAGCTAATCCCATTACCTGTTATCAAGTGAGGATCCCGTGTTATCTATATATTGAAGTCGGATTTTGTTGTAATCTTGTCTGTGATAAAAAAGATGACTACTGAAAAGGGATCTATAGAAATCAGGAAGGGTTAAGATAGTGCTAAGATTGAAAAAAAAAAAACACAAAAAAAATAAAAATAAAAAGTAACATAAAAATTTGACTAAAACTATAGAACATTTCCACATTCCCTTTAAGACCTTAATTAGAGAGGGCCTAGGATACCTTCCTAACACTATGACGCTGCTGTTCGCAGATACTGTATGAATTTGTAAATTGAGACAGCTTACTGTCAGATTCCAATGTGTCTCCTAAGGTTTTTGCATTGATTATATGCAAATCCTGAGCCCCATGAAAAGTGGATTATCTTAATTTAGAGTTCACAAAGGAGCGAGCCTAGAGGCACTGTCATTTGAACAAACGTTGCATAGCTCAAGTCAATATAAAAAACTTTGTAATATATCTTATTAGATATCTTCTAATCAACCCCACTCCTGCTGCTCAAATTTTCTCTGAAAATCAGCTCAGATTTGTCCTGTGTCTGCAAGACAAGCAATTCAAGTCTAATGAGGGGGGGAGGAGGGAACAGAAATCTGCAGAAATAATGCTGCGCCTCATGCCCACACAGGGCAGCTTATACCAAAAAGTAACCTTAAAATGACAGGTATGCTTTAAATGACATATATTAAATCAATGTACATGTGTTGATGTGCCAAATGCTCTGACCCCCAGCCAATCACATGAACAAAATGACAGTAAGGGTCTATTCACACGGGTGGAATTTATGATTGCGGAATTCCGCCTCAAATAAAAGCCCTTTAGACTTCTATGGGATTCTCCACTTCTGAATTTCTGCACAAATTCCGCACCAATTCCACACAAGCCAGAAACCACCCAAGGAATCGGAATTGATGTGGAAATTCTACCCGTGTGAATCGACCCGCAGGCTAAGTTTCCACTTAACGCAGAAACTCCCAAAAAACACCACAAATGCGGCAATGTGTTCTTTGGGTGAAAAAAATGCTGCAACTAGATGTTAGCCAGTCAGTAGAAAGTCAGTAGGGATTAATGAAATGCCAAACCCACTTGAAGTTTTTTCATCTTTGTCGAAGACAAAGGCTATGTTTAGACGGGCGTAAAATGTGTGGAATGTCTGCTGGACAAAACACTGGCAGATATTCAGCACATTTATAAAATAGGATGGGTGTTAGGACCTCTCGGAAATATCTGGCACGAAAATTCTGCCATGTGCACAGTGCAGCAGGATCCCATTAATATCAATGGACTCTGCTGCAGCAGAATGTCCGTGCGGAATATTCTGTGCGGACATTCCGCAAAGTTCCACCACGAAAAGTTCATCTGAATGGGACCGTTCACAATCATCCAGCGTCTCAATTTAGACATCGGATGATCTGACTCGCCGGACCGTCACAGACAGGGGAATGCATCTTGTTGTGTTCCCCTGTCTATGCCGCATACCTGTCAGCTGCAAAACTACAACTCCCTGCAGCTCCCAGCAGGCATGCTGGGAGTTCAACTGCTGGAGGCACCCTGGTTTGAGCAATTACAGTTTTTTTTTCAAGTTTTGTACCACTAGCCCACCAGGATTGACCATGCCTACTTTTCCCTACGGCTTTATTTTCAAGGTAGGCATCTTCAATCCTGGTGGGCTAGTGGTACAAAACTTGAAACAAAACTGTAATTGCTCAAACCAGGGTGCCTCTAGCATTAGACAGAGTGCCTCCAGCGCTAGAACTCCCAGCATGCCCGCTCCTTGTGTAGTATTTACTGTACCAGTCTAGAGCCAGAATTTTATACTTTTTGGCACGTAATGTTCCTCGCCATAATGCTTTCAATTTCCTTCCTACTGACTCATTTATACTGTATGACATCACTAATTTTACCACCAAACCTACAATTATAAGCTGTGCTTTAAAAAAATAAAAAATAAAAACAGTTAAAAATTCGTTGAAAATCAAATAATTTTTTGAGGCAGCTTTTAGTTTTCAGTGCACTAAAATTACAAATTCTTTATTCTGTAGGTCTATTCGATTACAAAAAATCTTTCTTTTTGTCTGGTATGAAGTGACCAAAATACCCAATTAATCCCCTTATTTTTAATAAAAAAATAAAAATAAATAATTAACAAAAAAAACATTATCATCAGCAGCCTCACTCTGATATCCGCCATACCCCTCAATGCCATGAACGGTACTGATCATGGCATCTGCAACAATCCTGGCAGCAGGGGCAAGAACCCCACCCCCTACCATTTCCCATCATGGAAAAAACTGAGGCTCTGAATTACTGATGGAACCTGATGTCATCAGTCAAAACCATCAGTTGCCATCAGTTGTCAATTTATGCACTTTTTGAGCATCAGTCGTGCCATCAGTTGTGAACAGTTTAAAGTAAACAAAAAACTGAGCCTGACATAACTGACATATGTAAACCTAGCCTTAGTCTAACAAATGAAGGAGATCACAGCAGAAGGACCCTCACCAATCTTCCATTGATGGTTGATCCTCCTGATATTCCATTACCTCCCATATAACATCTCACTTCTGTAGTATTTCAGAGGTAAGATGATGCAGCATGCACCTGGTCAAATACATTACACTGCAGCTACGCATGTATATAAAAGCACCAGAAACAGATAACACATACAGATAATGCTGAATGAATGTAATCTGACCGCGTACTGACTCAAGAGGAAAACTCCCTCTTTAAACAAACTTCCCTCTTCCAAATTTCTTTATTGGAATCTAAGGCAGAATAAGTATCAAGTATAGACAAATAAACCTAAAAAAATGACATATTGGCCGTCATTTACTAAAGTCCAACCCACTCTTTTTCTCGGTTATTACGCCTAAATTGTAGTCGCAACATCTGTGCGACTATTTATGCGACCACATTTTAGTCGCACAACCGACACTTTAGAAAACACTGGAAAACAGCAGAAAAATGGGCGTTTTACCAACAAAAAAACAAAAAATACTCGGAGTACTTCCAAAATCACTCGAGAAAAAGTTTGAGTTTGCCTCACCCAATAACCGACAGCCAAGAGGCCGAGTGAAATTCCAAAAATGGAGGGATTTCTAACAAGGGACTGTTTGCCATTGTGTTTTTTACTTGTTTTATAACCTGAAAACATTTTGTACAGTTCAACACTTTTATGAATAAAATATTGAATGCTTTTGTGAAGTTAATGTTTATATATTTTTGTTTTCTTTTTAACACATTTGCAATATGAAGTTTAAATCAATGTAACACCCAAGCTGATAAACAAGGATAATTGTTGTAATGTTTGAAAAATGATAACACATGAATACTTTTGATTCATGGAAACATTTTTTAAACAAACAAGTCTAAACCATTTTGACTCACGCAACTAATTTCTTTAGCTCGGAGTTTGTGCGACGCAATTGACTAGTGCGTTACACAAAAAAAACGCGCGACAGAAAAATAATCGACATGTGCGACAGAATAGTAAATAAGGCTGAAAAAAAAGACGAGTGATATTGAAATCACTCCAGAATAAACGCTCCACTCTTAGTAAATCAGGACCATTGTGTTCATTGGACTATAAACACTAACGTACTGTAGAGATGTAGCAGAGCTGGATTTGTGTCATTTTGTGATTTACACCAGCAGTCTCCCAACTGTAAACCTCCAGCTGTTGCAAAACTACAACTCCCAGCATGCCCGGACAGCCGTTGGCTGTCCGGGCATGCTGGGAGTTGTAGTTTTGCAACAGCTGGAGGTTTACAGTTTGGAGACTGCTGGTCTAAATCATACACTGAGTAGTCCCAGTCCTACCATTGTGTGAGCCCCATGCGGCACCAGTGCTGACTCTTCTCTTGTGATTCCACGTGTGCAGAAGTTCCCGCAAAGTTAAAGTTCCCCATCCCAAGAGTGTGCATTCACTTACCCTGTGCCGGATGACGTGGAGCTCTCTGCTCCTGATAAATAAACGCTGTGGGGGGAAATAGTTTTTTTTTTGTACAGACCTTATCTGTATATGAAGAAGGCAGGATGCTGGGAGGAGCCCTGCACAGTCACACCATGGACAGCACAGACCTCTTGCTCCTTCCTCTCTCACCTAGGCTGGGGGAGGCTGGAAAAGTTTTTGTAGGACAATGTGATTGGTGCAGGGATCAGCAGAGCTTAGAGAAGGACATTGAAGCCACTGATGATCAGGAGGGGTTTAGGGATCCAAAGGAAACAAGCTGCTGCTGCTGCAGAACTACTTGAGAAACGCATACAATGTGTGGAATCATTTTACAGAATGAATTATTATTATTCTATATAGTATTTTATTACGATTATTTAACCCCTTAAGGACCAGGCCATTTTACACCTTAAGGACCAGAGCGTTTTTTGCAAATCTGTCACTTTCACTTTAAACATTAATAACTCTGGAATGCTTTTAGTTATTCTGATTCCGAGATTGTTTTTTCGTGACATATTCTACTTTAACTTAGTGGCAAAATTTGATGGTAACTTGCATCCTTTCTTAGTGAAAAATCCCCAAATTTGATGAAAAAAATGAAAATTTTGCATTTTTCTAACTTTGAAGCTCTCTGCTTGTAAGGAAAATGGATATTCAAAATATATTTTTTTGGGGTTCACATATACAATATGTCTACTTTATGTTTGCATCATAAAATTGATGAGTTTTTACTTTTGGAAGACACCAGAGGGCTTCAAAGTTCTGCAGCGATTTTGAAATTTTTCACAAAATTTTCAAACTCCCTATTTTTCAGGGACCAGTTCAGTTTTGAAGTGGATTTGAAGGGTCTTCATATTAGAAATAACCCATAAAAGACCCCATTATAAAAACTACACCCACCAAAGTATTCAAAATGACATTCAGTAAGTGTATTAACCCTTTAGGTGTTTCACAGGAATAGCAGCAAAGTGAAGGAGAAAATTCAAAATCTTCATTTTTTACACTCGCATGCTCTTGTAGACCCAGTTTTTGAATTTTTGCAAGGGGTAAAAAGGAGAAAATTTTTACTTGTATTTGAAACCCAATTTCTCTCGAGTAAGCACATACCTCATATGTCTATGTTAATTGTTCGGCGGGCGCAGTAGAAGGCTCAGAAGGGAAGGAGCGTCAAATGGTTTTTGGGGGGCATGTCACCTTTAGGAAGCCCCTATGGTGCCAGGACAGCAAAAAACCCACATGGCATACCATTTTGGAAACTAGACCCCTCAGGGAACATAACAAGGGGTAACATGAACCTTAATACCCTACAGGTGTTTCATGACTTTTGCATATGTAAAAAAAAAAACTTTTTTTTTTACCTAAAATGCTTGGTTTCCCAAAATGTTTACATTTAAAAAAAGGGTAATAACAGAAAATACCCCCCAAAATTTGAAGCCCAATGTCTCCCGATTCAGAAAACACCCCATATGGGGGTGAAAAGTGCTCTGCTGGCGCACTACAGGTCTCAGAAGAGAAGGAGTCACATTTGGCTTTTTGAAAGCAAATTTTGCTCTGGGGGCATGCCGCATTTAGGAAGCCCCTATGGTGCCAGAACAGCAAAAAAAACACATGGCATACCATTTTGGAAACTAGACACCTCGGGGAACGTAACAAGGGGTAATGTGAACCTTAATACCCTACAGGTGTTTCACAACTTTTGCATATGTAAAAAAAAAATAATAATTTTACCTAAAATGCTTGTTTTTCCCAAAAATTTTACATTTTTAAAAAGGGTAATAGCAGAAAATACCCCCCAAAATTTGTAACACAATTTCTCCCGAGTACGGGGATACCCCATATGTGACCCTAAACTGTTGCCTTGAAATACGACAGGGCTCCAAAGTGAGAGCGCCATGCGCATTTGAGGCCTAAATTAGGGACTTGCATAGGGGTGGACATAGGGGTATTCTACGCCAGTGATTCCCAAACAGGGTGCCTACAGCTGTTTTAAAACTCCCAGCATGCCTAGACAGTCAGTGGCTATCTGGCAATACTGTGAGTAGTTGTTTTGCAACAGCTGGAGGCTCCGTTTTGGAAACAGTGGCGTACCAGACGTTTTTCGTTTTTATTGGGGAGGGGAGGGGGGTTGTATAAGGGTATGTGTATATGTAGTGTTTTTTACTCTTTATTTTATTGTGTGTTAGTGTAGTGTTTTTAGGGTACAGTCACACGGGTGGGGGGTTCACAGTAGTTTCTCGCTGGCAGTTTGAGCTGCGGCAGAAAATTTGTCGCAGCTCAGACTTGCAGCCAGATACTTACTGTAATCCTCCGCCCATGTGAGTGTACCCTGTACATTCACATTGGGGGGGGGGACATCCAGCTGTTGCAAAACTACAACTCCCAGAATGTACGGACAGCGGAAGGGCATGCTGGGTCTTGTAGTTATGCAACAGCTGGAGGCATAGTTACTTTGGCTGGGGATGCTGGGGATTGTAGTTATGCAACAGCTGGAGACACACTGGTTTACTACTTAACTCAGTGTGCCTTCAGCTGTTGCAAAACTACAACTCTCAGCAGTCACCGACAGCCAACGGGCATGCTGGGAGTTGTAGTTATGCAACCAGCAGATGCACCACTACAACTCCCAGCATGCACTTTAGCTGATTGTGCAAGCTGGGAGTTGTAATGATACAACAGCTGAAGGTACACTTTTCCATAGAAAAAATGTGCCTCCAGCTGTTGCAAAACTACAAGTCCCAGCATGCCCATAAGGGAATGCTGGGAGTTGTGGTGGTCTGCCTCCTGCTGTTGCATAACTACAGCTCCCAGCATGCCCTTTTTGCATGCTGGGAGCTGTTGCTAAGCAACAGCAGGAGGCTGTCACTCACCTCCTACTGCTGCTGCTGCTCCACGCCGCGCAGGTCTGTCCCGCCGCCGCCGCTCCTGGGGCCCCGATCCCAACAGGGACGCCGGGGATCGGGGTCCCCAGCACCCGGGGTCTTCTTCCCGCTCACGTCCTCCGGAAGAGGGGCGGAGCGGGTTGCGGGAGTGACACCCGCAGCAGGCGCCCTGATTGGTCGGACGGCCGACGAATCAGGGCGATCGTAAACCAGTGCCACCTCACCCCTGCTGGCTCTGGCTGTTCGGGGCCGTCTCTGACGGCCCCGATCAGCCAATAATTCCGGTCACCGGGTCACTGGAGACCCGATTGACCCGGAATCCGCCGCAGATCGCTGGACTGAATTGTCCTGGGCGATATGCCCCGATGCCTGCTGAACGATTTCAGCAGGCACTGGGCACCGGCTGCGCTCCAGATGGCTGCGGAGGGCCGGTAAAACACATGACGTTCTCATACGTCATGTGTCCTTAAGGACTCGGAAATGGAGACGTATGAGAACGTCATGTGTCCTTAAGGGGTTAAAGGGGTATTCCAGGCCAAAACTTTTATATCTATATATATATATATATATATATATATATATATATATATATATCAACTGGCTCCAGAAAGTTAAACAGATTTGTAAATTACTTCTATTAAAAAATCTTAATCCTTCCAATAGTTATTAGCTTCTGAAGTTGAGTTGTTGTTTTCTGTCTAACTGCTCTCTGATGACTCGCGTCCCGGGAGCTGTGCAGTTCCTATGGGGATATTCTCCCATCATGCACAGCTCCCGGGACGTGACATCATCATTGAGCAGTGACAGAAAACTTCAGAAGCTAATAACTATTGGAAGGATTAAGATTTTTTAATAGAAGTAATTTACAAATCTGTTTAACATTCCGGAGCCAGTTGATATATATATATAGAAAAGGTTTTGCCTGGAATACCCCTTTAAGTCTAAGGACACCTTTGCGTTTGAGTTTACGAATTTTTTTTTTTTTTATTACTCATCTATAACCCGACTTAACCCCTTAAGGACACATGACGTACTGGAACGTCATGTGTCCACTCCCGATCTATAACGCGGGGCCACGGCGTGGCCCCGCGTCATAGCGGGTCGGGCCCGGCCTCTAACAACGGCCGGGACCCGTGGCTAATAGCGCGCGGCATTGATCGCTGTGCCGCGCGCTATTAACCCTTTAGACGCGGCGTTCAAAGTTGAACGCCGCGTCTAAAGTGAAACCGAAAGCATCCCGGCTAGCTCAGTGGGCTGTTCGGGATAGCCGCGGTGAAATCGCGGCATCCCGAACAGCTGACAGGACAGCGGGAGGGCCCCTACCTGCCTCCTCGCTGTCCGATCGCCGAATGACTGCTCAGTGCCTGAGATCCAGGCATGAGCAGTCATCCGGCAGAATCGTTGATCACTGGTTTCTTATGAGAAACCAGTGATCAACATAGAAGATCAGTGTGTGCAGTGTTATAGGTCCCTATGGGACCTATAACACTGCAAAAAAAAAGTGAAAAAAAAAAGTGAATAAACATCATTTAACTCCTCCCCTATTAAAAGTTTGAATCACCCCCCTTTTCCAATAAAAAAAAAAACACAGTGTAAATAAAAATAAAAATAAACATATGTGGTATCACCGCGTGCGGAAATGTCCGAATTATAAAAATATATCATTAATTAAACCGCTCGGTCAATGGCGTGCGCGCAAAAAAATTCCAAAGTCCAAAATAGTGCATTTTTGGTCACTTTTTATATCATTTAAAAATGAATAAAAAGTGATCAATAAGTCCTATCAATGCAAAAATGGTACCGTTAAAAACTTCAGATCACGGCGCAAAAAATGAGCCCTCATACCGCCCCATACACGGAAAAATAAAAAAGTTATAGGGGTCAGAAGATGACAATTTTAAACGTATTAATTTTCCTGCATGTAGTTATGATTTTTTCCAGAAGTCCGACAAAATCAAACCTATATAAGTAGGGTATCATTTTAATCGTATGGACCTACAGAATACATATCAGGTGTCATTTTTACCGAAAAATGTACTACGTAGAAACGGAAGCCCCCAAAAGTTACAAAACAGCGTTTTTTTTTCAATTTTGTCGCACAATGATTTTTTTTCCCGCTTCACCATAGATTTTTGGGCAAAATGACTGACGTCATTACAAAGTAGAATTGGTGGCGCAAAAAATAAGCCATCATATGGATTTTTAGGTGTAAATTTGAAAGAGTTATGATTTTTTAAAGGCAAGGAGCAAAAAACGAAAATGCAAAAACGGAAAAACCTCCGGTCCTTAAGGGGTTAAGAATTGGGCAGATCTGTAAGGCTATGTTCACACGGCAATTTGGCAAAAATTCTGTTCATCAAAATTTGCGGCAGAATTCTGTGTACTCAGAAATTCCGGTCCCATTGAGTTCAATGGAATTTCGCCCGCAATTTTGCTAAATTAAAAGACTGGACTTTTTTGGGGTGGAAATTCTGCTGTCTGAACTAGACAGCAGAATCCCATTGAAGCCAATGTGCAGTAAATTCCGATGGGTTTTCCCGGCAGAATTGCACTAGAAGATTCAGCCGTGTTAACATAGCCTAAGAGTATTTATTCAAACCATCACATGAAAGTCATTCATCTGCTAGATGGGTTACTTGTTAGGCTACATTTACATCACAAAACTACCCTACAGCTGTGGTATACATTAGCAAACCAGCCAATATATATCACGGCATATCCCTGACAGATACACTGATTTCAGTGTACTAAACAAAAAAGTCTAAAAGTTATAACATTTGGTACATTTAATAATAATAAGAAGAAGATATATGGGGGCAGGACTTTCCTCAGGGAGAGGACACCACTTCTGGTGTAAAACAGAGATTCAAGTGGGCCATATAGCACTCCGCAGGCTCCTGGGTAAAAAATATGCTCATCACACCACCTTCACAGGTAGTGTGTCCTGCAAACAGCTCAGGCTCCAGTTAAGAAGTCTCAGAACTGATTGGGATTTATGCCAAGCCAGAACTCTCTCCAGAAGGAAAGAGGACCCATCTGCAGACAGCTGTTTCGGGTTTTTATTCCCCCTCGTCAGTACAGAGCAGGGTTATCTGGCTTGGCTGAGGTGAGAGGCCTGTGACTAGTTAAACGGGGTCAGTACTCTCCTCAGGGAGAGGACACCACTTCTGGTGTAAATGGAGATTCAAGTAGGCCATATAGCACTCCGCGGGCTCCTGGGTAAATATATATATATATATATATATATATATATATATAGCACACCGATGCCACTGCGCTGTACCTGTTTTTTTTATGTTTGGGTTTCCTTTTAATGACCCAAAAGCATAGGCACTTGTGCTTTTGAGTTCCACAATTTTTTTTTTTTTAAGTACCAAAAGTAGTTCCTTTTAGAGTATGTTTAGTATATTCAAACCAATGGATCTGATGGGGAAATGTGGTATACCTTGGCATACCAGTTTGCTGGTTTTCTGACATACCACATGCGCAGAGTAGATCTCTGGTGTGAATGTAGAAATAACAGCAGGGAGGGGGACAGAGTTTTACATATAAAGGGGTACTCGAGGAAAAAAATTCAAATCCCGTGGTGTCAGAAAGTTATACAGATTTTTAAATGACTTCGATGTCAAAATCTTAAAGAGTACCTGTCATCAAACCATACTGGAAGGAGACCAAACTAACTGTTTAACTTGTGTCAGGGAACAGAACAGAGCCACCTAGTGGCCATTTTGTACACTACAACTTATCCCACAAAAACAAGCCCTCACACCGTAATGTTGACAAGAAATGGAAAAATTAGAGCTAGGCTAAGGGCAAGCAGGAAATGACAAAAACACGGTCACCAAAAAATTGCTGCCATGAAAGGGAGATAAAAAAAATTAAGTAACTTTGCAAATAGACTTCATTAGAAAACATCTGACCTTTTTTTGTATGCAGCCCTTATATGTGTTTCCATGATTAAAGACTTAGGATAGGGTAACAAGTAGTGCTTCCACAACATATTTCATGCTGCAGATTCGATGACGCCAGCAAGGCTCTCTGATTTGGCCAGGTAGCCCTGTGTGTCTCCTCGTAGCAGTGGATTTCATCCTGAAGATCTGTTATGAGAAGACACACAGAGCTACCCGGCCGCGGCAGGTAGCTTGCTCTAGTAATTTCTTGTTTTTCATGTTTTCTTCTATCCTTTAAAGGGGTACTCCGGAGATAAGACATCTTATCCCCTATCCAAAGGATAGGGGATAAGATGCCTGATCGAGGGGGTCCCCAGCAGCGGGACCCCAAGATCAGGCATCTTATCCCCTATCCTTTAGTACCCCTTTAAGGCCATCCTTAATTATGACTGGACCCTCAGCAACCCCACTATCCAAGGTGTACACATTGGGGCAAAAGAGTATTTAGTTAGCCACCGACTGTGCAAGTTGCCCCACTTAAAAAGATGAGAGAGGCCTGTAATTTTCATCATAGGTATACCTCAACTATGAGAGACAGAATGAGAAAAGAAATCCATAAAATCCCATTGTCTGATTTTAAAGAATTCATTTGTAAATTATGGTGGAAAATAAGTATTTGGTCACCTACAAACAAGTAAGATTTATGGCTCTCACAGACCTGTAACTTCTTCTTTAAGAGTCTCCTCTGTCCTCCACTCATTACCTGTATTAATGGCACCTGTTTGAACTTGGTATCATTATAAAAGACACCTGTCCACAACCTCTAACAGTCACACTCAAACTCCACTATGGCAAAGACCAAAGAGCTGTCGAAGGACACCAGAAACAAAGATGTAGACCTGCACCAAGCTAGGAAGACTGAATCTGTAATAAGCAATCAGCTTGGTGTGAAGAAATCAACTGTGGGAGCAATTATCAGAAAATGGCAGACATATAAGACCAATGATAATCTCCCTCGATCTGGGGCTCCACGCAAGATCTCACCGTGTGGTGTCAAAATGATCACAAGAACGGTGAGAAAAAATCCCAGAACCACAAGGGGGACCTAGTGAATGACCTGCAGAGTGCTCGGACCAAAGTAACAAAGGCTACCATTAATAACATACTATGCCACCAGAGACACAAATAATGCAGCGCCAGACGTTTCCCCTTGCTTAAGCCAGTACATGTCCGGGCCCATCTGAAGTTTGCTAGAGAGCATTTGGATGATTCAGAAGAGTATTGGGAGAATGTCATATGGGCAGATGAAACCAAAATTTAACTTTTTGCAAAAACTCAACTCGTCGTGTTTGGAGGAGAAAGAATGCTGAGTTGCATCCAAAAGAACACCATACCTACTGTGAAGCATGGAGGTGGAAACATCATGCTTTGGGGCTGTTTTTAAAGCAAAAGGACCAGGACAACTGATCCACGTAAAGGAAAGAATGAATGGGGCCATGTATCATGAGATTTTGAGTGAAAACCTCCTTCCATCAGCAAGGGCATTAAAGATGAAACATGGCTGGGTCTTTCAGCATGACAATGACAGCATGACACACCGCCCGGGCAATGGAGGAGTGGCTTCGTAAGAGGAATTTCAAGGTCCTGGAGTAGCCTAGCCAGTCTCCAGATCTCGACCCCATAGAAAACCATTGGAGGGAGATGAAAGTCTGTGTTGCCCAGCGACACCCCAAAACATCACTACTCTAGAGGAGATCTGCATGGAGGAATGGGCTAAAATACCAGCAACAGTGTGTGAAAACCTTGTGTAGACTTACAGAAAACGTTTGACCTCTGTCATTGCCAACAAAGGGTATATAACAAAGTATTGAGATGAACTTTTATTATTGACCAAATACTTATTTTCCACCATAATTTGCAAATAAATTATTTAAAAATCACATTTTGATGGATTTTTTTTCTCAATATGTCTCTCATAGTTGAGGTATACCTATGATGAAAATTACAGGCCTCTCTCATCTTTTTAAGTGGGAGAACTTGCATAATAGGTGGCTGACTAAATTTTTTTGCCCCACTGTATATGGCCACCTCTATATACATAATGTATATATGGCCCCCTCACAGTACACACAATGGGGGAGATTTATCAAAACCTGTGTAGAGAAAGAGTGGTGCAGTTGCCCATAGCAACCAATCAGATTGCTTCTTTCATTTTTCACAGGCATCTTTAGAAATGAAAGAAGCGATCTGATTGGTTGCCATGAGCAACTGCAGCACTCTTCCTCTACACAGGTTTTGATACATCTCCCCCAATGTATATATTGCCCCCACACAGTATACATGATGTATATATGGCCCCCACACAGTATACACAATGGGGGACATGTATCATTATTTGTGTATGGTAGAAGCAGTTTACCCCTTTTCCTAAATTCTAAATTATGTGCAGAAGCGGTACATTTATCAATCAAGCGCAATGAGTTTCATAAATTGCGGGCAAATATAGTAATCTCCCCAATCCACTCTTTGGAAAACAGAATCGATGATTTAGAGCATCTTGCTACGTTAAGTCCAAGATGGCTTATATTTGCGCAAAAAAAACAGCTCTTGCGGACAAATTTTTGGTGTAAAGGAAAAGTACAAAGTTAATAAATCCATGCAAACTATAGATGTCACTCCAAGGTACCCTGATTCAGCCACATCTGGAGGACATGCTCTACCAAAACGTGCGCAAAAAAAGCTCAAAGAAAGGGCTTGCGCAAAATTTTGCTCCAAAAAATACACACAAAACAGGGGTAAAATCTTTGATACATGTCCCCCAATGTATATATAGCCCCAACACAGTATACACACTGGGGGAGATTTATCAAAATCTGTCCAGAGGAAAAGTTCCTGAATTGCCCATAGCAACCAATCATATTGCTTCTCTCATTTTTCAGAGGCCATTTCAAAAATGAAAGAAGCGATCTGATCGCTTGATATGGGCAACTCAGCAACTTTTCTTCTGGATGGATGGTTTTGGTAAATTTCCCCCACTGTGTATATATAGCCCCCACACAGTTTAAAGTGTATTAATAGCCCCCATACAGTATACGCATTGGGGCAGATTTATCAAAACCTGTCCAAAGTAAAAGTTGTTGAGTTGCCCATAGCAACCAATCAGATCGCTTCTTTCATTTTCGAAAAGGTCTCTGAAACCTGAAAGAAGCTATCTGATTAGTTGCACTTGCTATGGACAACTCAGCAACTATTCCTCTGGACAAGTTTTGATGAATTTCCTCCATTGTGTATATCAAGCCCACACAGTATATCCAGTGTACAGTGCAGCCCTTTCCTATAAAAAAAACTATTGAAAACTTTTGACATGTTATAAAGTGTATAAAAGAAAACCGTACGAGGCACTTACCATTCAGGACTTGATAGAAGTTGCTTTATTCCATGAAAACTGTAGAAAGATTGAAAGACAAGTGGGTGCAGAGACAAAGAGGCAGGATAGCTTTACTGGGTGGGTGACAGCAGCCATTTCACGCACAGTGGTGTATCATCGGGCATTTGGTTTCAAGCAGTTACCATTGTTGCGAGAAGCACTGCCGGACTTTGTTTTTTTTCCTCTGGCGGCCGCTGCTTTGTGCAGGGTTGACATGCACCTCTCACGGGGAGAGTCTGGGCCCGATGCACAAGATCGCCGGGGGTCCCAGAGGTCAGACCTCCCACAATCTAAGACTTGGATAGGGGATAACTTTTTTAGCGTGATATATCTCCTTTAAGTGCTTCTCTCCCCATCTCATTGCATCCTGCAGAAGACAAACTCTACAGTAAGTCTATGGAGCCTGTCTTAAGATGTCGAGAGAAGCGCTTCTTCCAGCTCATTCTATTATTTAATGGCGGTCTGAACTGAACACCATGGGGGAGATTTATGAAAACCTGTCCAGAGGAAAAGTTGCCCAGTTGCCCATAGCAACCAATCAGATCACTTCTTTTGTTTTTAACAAGGCCTCTGCAAAATGAAAGAAGCGATCTGATTGGTTGCTATGGGCAACTGGGCAACTTTTCCTCTGGACAGGTTTTCATAAATCTCCCCCCAAGACCCTGACTCTTCAAAACTTTTGACATGTCTCTATAATACATTAAATGTTCTTGTAAGGGACAGGAAAAAAATGAATGTGTGGTACAGTCAGATACTGTAAATAGAGTATATTGTCACTGATAGAATAAATATTGCCTTACGCCTGGTGAGATTGTCGGCATTGACTAAAACTTTTACTGTATAGCATAAGAGCTGAATATGTATTACTCATGTTGACATTATCTTCGCATAAAGCAATGGTAAACCGATCAGTCAAGTGGCGGAGTGACAGCATGAATAATGGTAGAACAGGTGCCAATTATTTACTAATAAATCCTGTTATTGATCTGTCCAAAGGGCACCAATAGCCATATTCATTCTATGGAAAAATATAAAGAATCTCATATCTTATTATCAGCTTGATAACCCCTTCCTGATAATGATGCTGGTTTTGTGTCTTTAACCTTAAGTCTAAGTTTCTGCTTGTTTTTTTTTTTTTTTTTTTAAACGCCAATTCTGCCGCATTGCGTTTTTTCGGCCAAAAAACGCTGCGGCCAGATGTTAGCTGTAAATAAATGAGAAATCGCTAAATTCTTATTCCACTTGGCGTTTTTCCCTTTGGCGTTTTTTTTATCCTTTTGGTGTTTTTTCACTCTTTTTTGGCGTTTTTCAGCTCCTTGGCTGTTTTCCAAATTCGCAGCATGTGAGCCACTGGAAATTTTTTAGTCAAAAAAAGTCTATGAGAGTGAAAAAACGCCAAGAAAAACGATATGTGGGTTTTAACTTTGGCATTTTTGCAGGTGTATTTTTTATTCTTTTTTGGACTTTAGCAATCCAAAAAAGTGATGGAGATACCTTTTTTTTAATAAAATTTTGTAGGGTACCATTAAAAAAAATAATTTTTTTAATAGAAGTAATTTACAAATTTGTTTAACTTTCTGGAGCCAGTTGATATATAAAAAAAAGTTTTTTTCCTGGATAACCCCTTTAACTGCAGGTATTACTACTCCCAACATGGAGCACACTCTGCTCCATGATGGGAGCTGTAGTACCTGCATTAATAGACAGATTGCAACAGATGTCAGAAATTACAATCGCTGCAATCTGTCTTTTAATGCAGGTACTACAGCTCCCATCATGGAGCAGAGTGTGCTCCATTTTGGGAGTAGTAGTACCTGCAGGTAAGAACAGATCACAGCGGGTATCACTACTGACACCCGCTGCGATCGTCCTGTCTATAGCAGAGATGCAAGGCGGCTTTCTACTGCGCTCACATCTCTGCACTATACGCCGGCAGGTGATGTGACTAGAACATCACTCATTCATATTTACCTCAGAGAGCGGTGATTGGCTGAAACCATCCCGCCAATCACTCCTCTGGGCGGAAAATATGAATGAGTGATGTTTTATTCACATCACTGGCCTGAGTACAGAGCAGAGATGCGAGCGCTGTATAGAGCCGCTCTGCATATCTGCTATATTATGGACGATTGCATTGGGTGTCATGACTGACACCCGGGGCGATATGTCTATTAGTACAGGTACTACGACTCCCATCATGGAACAGTCGGTTCCATGCTGGGAGTAGTAGTACTACCTAAAAAATAGAGAAAAAAAGTGAAACACACACATTTTATAAAAAATTAATTAAAATGTAGTTTTAAAAATGCATATTTCGTTAAATACATTTTTTCCATCACTACTGCACTTATTTTTTTTTTTTTGGTACCCAACAAATTTTGGGTACCGAAACAAAAAAAAAATTACAAAAGGTGCCAAAAATGCAATTTCCACACAAATGAAAACACGCCAGACGCAGGAAATTGCACTGGCATTTTTTCAGGCTTTTTTTTCAACCCAAAAAAGGCAGGACAAAAAAACAAGTAGAAGCTTAGCCTTAGAGATCAATTGGATGAAGTGTTGGTGACTACTTGGGTGACATGTAAAAGATGGTTGTGTCAAGTCTAACAGAGCCAGGTGCACCCCAGTGGATGATAGAGGAGTGGGTACTAAGTGTGTGAGCACCATATGAAATATTCATATGTTCTAATAAAGCATATAAAAAAGGGCATCCTAATGAGACACCCACTTCCATATTCAAGTTTTTAAAAGGTATTACCATTTTAGATTTTTATACTAAATCCACAGTGTATGTCATAAAATTCTAACAAATGCAGGTCCCACCTCCAAAACTATCAGCTGTGTTGAAAACTGTAGTTCCCTGACCACCAATCCACCTGATATGTAGGCGTAGGCTACCACATCTATGCAGAAAATCAGGGCCTGACCGCATCTATAAAAATAATTTAAAGGAGCTGTCCGAACTAACAAAGTTACCCCTATACACGAGATAGGGAATAAATATCTATTGATTGGGGTCTGACTGATGGGGCCCCCTACCTACAATCTCGAGACCTGGGACCCAAGTCTCGTGGTTGCTCCATTAATTCTCCATGAGAGCTGCCAGAAACAGCCAAGTACAGCGTAATTGAGATCCACAAGATAGGGGGATATCTATCTGGATATATATCTGGAAACCTTGTAAGTTGGGACAAATCCTTACAACCCCTTTAAGGCACATCCTGTCAAAATGCTATAAATGTCTGATGTGGAGATATTCCTTTCAAGGAAACCCGTGATCACTTTCATGCTGCCTGAACCATCAAAGTAATCAAAGTGGCCCGCATAGTCTTCTGCTATCCTTGTTGGGCTTAAGAGATCAATTTTATATCCTGTTAGGCTTAAAGGGGTACTCCACCCCTAGACATCTTATCCCCTATCCAAAGGATAGGGGATAAGATGTCAGATCGCCGGGGTCCCGCTGCTGGGGACCCCCGGGATCACCGCTGCAGCACCGCCCTATCATTACTGCACAGAGCGAGTTCGCTCTGCACGTAATGATGGGCAACACAGGGGCCGGAGCATCGTTACGTCATGGCTCCGCCCCTCGTGACGTCACGGCCTGCCCCCTCAATACAAGTCTATGGGAGGGCACGGCACGCCCCCGCCATAGACTTGCATTAAGGGGGCGGGCCGTGATGTCACATGGGGTGGAGCTATGACATCACGCTGCTCCGTCCCCTGTATCGCCTGTCATTACGCACAGAGCAAACTCGCTCTGTGCAGTAATGATAGCGGGGTGCCGCAGCGGCAATCCCGGGGTCCATGGCAGCGGGACCCCGGCGATCTGACATCTTATCCCCTATCCTTTGGATAGGGGATAAGATGTCTAGGGGCGGAGTACCCCTTTAAGAGACCACTTTCAATATCCAAATGGGGAGGGATGGGCTCTATCAATCAAGGGTGTGGTGTATGGAGAAGCCTCTGTGGACGGCCCCAATGACTTCGGGTTCAGACAGCATGAACAAGTAACATGTTCTCTTAAATTTTTGTCATGCATATTAGCTCTCATGGAACTTATTTTGTCACATGGTCACCCAGAAGGAAGTAGCTAGCTTATCCTTTTGTTTGCGTTTAGTAACTGGTAATCAGAAAAATAATATTATACCGTGTTTCTCCAAAAATAAGACCGGGTCTTATATTGATTTTAGTAACAAAAAACACACTAGGGCTTATTTTCAGGGTAGGGCTTATTTATTTCCGGTATGGGGGGGCTGCAGCAGTGTGGAGGATGGGGGGCTGCAGGAGTGTGGAGGATGGGGGGCTGCAGGAGTGTGGAGGATGGGGGGCTGCAGGAGTGGGGAGGATGGGGGGCTGCAGGAGTGTGGAGGATGGGGGGCTGCAGGAGTGTGGAGGATGGGGGGCTGCAGGAGTGGGAGGATGGGGGGCTGCAGGAGTGTGGAGGATGGGGGGCTGCAGGAGTGTGGAGGATGGGGGGCTGCAGGAGTGTGGAGGATGGGGGGCTGCAGGAGTGTGAAGGATGGGGGCTGCAGGAGTGTGAAGGATGGGGGGCTGCAGGAGTGTGGAGATTGGGGGCATCCTCCACACTCCTGCAGCCCCCCTTACTCCTTCAGCCCCCCATCCTCCCCTTCCCCTGTCGTCCTCCACACTCCTACCGTACCCTACAGCAGTGTTTCCCAACCAATGTCCTCCAGCTGTTGCAAAACTACAACTCACAGCATGCCCGGACAGCCTTTGGCTGTCCGGGCATGCTGGGAGTTGTAGTTTTGCAACAGCTGGAGGCACACTGGTTGGGAAACACTGCCCTACAGTGCCCCCCACCCCTCTGCCATAATAAACTTGGGTACCGGGACTCATTTCACTTTCTTACCGCACGGTACCCTCCCGCGAGATCTTCTCCTGTTGCTTAGCAGCCAGGGGCAGGGACACATCCGTGACGTCGGCCGTGCATACGCGCTGACGTTTTAGAACGTCAGCGTCCCTGCCCCGGCTGAATTACGGTAAGCTTAACTTGCTGCGGGTGCCGGGGCTGGCCGAGGGGGGCTGTGGGGTCGGCGTGCATTACTGGGGTGGCCGGGGGGATGTGGAATCTGCGGGCATTACCGCACTGTGGTGGTCGGGCGCGGTGTCGTATCTGCGGGCATTACTGTGGCGGCCGCGGGGGGGGGGGGGGGGAGGTGTGTGGAGTCTGCGGGCATTACTGTGGTGGCCATGTGGGGTCAGCGGGCATTACTGGCGGCCGCGGTCCGGATCTGGACCGCGGTCCGCCAGCAGATTACCACTAGGTCTTATTTTCGGGGTAGGGCTTATATTGCAGCCCTACCCCCCATAATCCTGCTAGGGCTTACTTTCGGGGTAGGGTTTATTTTCAGGGAAACACGGTAGTAATATGTATGATGTGTATTAAAAGGGTTGATCCATTGGAGAACTAGGTTTCATATACCTACTGGAGGACCCCTGCTTTGAACTTCCTACTTGAGTTGGCTCAATGCGATTATATGGTCACCCATTCATTTGTAATATAAAATTTGTGTGACCACCGGAACTTTAACAGACAGTACTGTGGCAATAAGTAGGATTTTCTTGATCAGACTTATCAGGGTCATTTCGATATCACAATATTTACTGGCAACTGGACAAGTAGTGACAAATAACATTCCCCTAATATTTACAGAACAACACTGATCAGATTGGTTTATACAGGCGCTGAGGAGTAGCAAGATAAACCAGCTCCAATAACTTTTGTTTTGTTGACACAAGTAGGTATAATAAAAGATGAACATGCCCTGAATTTATAGATTTGCATCAGGTTCTGTTCACTACAGTAAAAGAACTGATGACATCCAGAGAGAAAAATGTTTATTTACATAAAACTGATTTTAAAGTTGAATCTTTGTGTTTCAGTTCATGCTTAAGATCTCTGCTTGCTGTCTAAGACTAAGTTCACACTGCATAAAATTTCCTGACATACATAAAAATGTGTAATAATGTAAATGACACAGGGGAGTACAGTGGTCCCTCAAGTTACAATATTAACCCCTTAAGGACGCAGCCCTTTTTCACCTTAAGGACTGAACCCCTTTTCGCAATTCTGACCACCGTCACTTTACAAATTAATAACGCGAAAACGCTTCTACCGAATATTCTGATTCTGAGATTGTTTTTTCGTGACATATTCTACTTTATTTTGGTGGTAAATTTTCGGCATTAATTGCATCCTTTTTTGGTGAAAAATCCCAAAATTTCAAGAAAATTTTGTAAATTTTGCATTTTTCTAACTTTGAAGCTCTCTAATTGTAAGGAAAATGGATATTCCAAATACATTTTATTTTTCTTCACAAATACAATATGTCCACTTTATGTTGGCATCATAAAATGGACATATTTTTGCTTTTTGAAAAAATTAGAGGGCTTCAAAGTAGAGCAGCAGTTTTAAAAAATTTCATGAAAATTGCTAAATCTGAAGGGACAGATGTTACAGAACTACAACTCCCAGCATGCCTGGGCAGTCAAGGCATGCTGAGAGTTGTAGTTTGGCAACATCTGGAGGGCTACCATTTGGGCACCACTGTCTGCAAACTGTGACCCTCCAGATGTTGCAAAACTACAACTCCCAGCATGCCCAGACAGCCTTTGGCTGTCTGGGCATGCTGGGAGTTGCAGTTTGGCCACCCTAGTGGTTGCCACAGTAAAGATCGTTTTATTTTCACTTTCAATCCCCCCCCCCCCCACCACCGTCGATTCCCTACCTGAGCAAGGATCCAGCAGGCTCCAGCGAAGATCCCAGGTCCCTAGGCATCTTCTCCTGCAGGTACAGCCTCCATCTTCTTCCCAGATCCCCTCGACATCCAGGGGCGGGCAGAACAGGGGGGTTGCCATGGCAACTCCCTGTCCTGTGCTACCATTGGTCAGAACTCCATTCTGACTAATGGCAGGGGATAGGAGGAGATCACAGCTTTGCGACCTCACTCCTATCCCTTAGGCTGATCGGGGCTGTTGCTGAAAGCTCCGATCAGCCCTATTTTCCGGGTGATCGGGTCACCAGAGACCCGATAAGCCCGGAATTGGAGAAAATCGCATGTCTGAATTGTAACGCGATTCAGTGCATGCACTTCAGTAATAGAGGTGATTTACCAGTAAATGCCCATTCTGATTGGTCAGTTCCTCCAGTTGTGACAAGTTTGACAGATCTGGACTGTCCATAGTATTGTATGTTGAGTCTGGTTTCAAGTTACGATGTTCCAGAAAAGACCATTGTATGTTGAAACTATTGTATGTTGAGGCCATTGTAAGTTGAGGGATCACTGCATTGAAAATATGAAGGGAGAGAAGTGCAAAAAGGCATGGAAAGCTAAGACAACAGCTGAAATCTATCAGTAATTAAAAAGCAATCCAGCCCTTTGTCAGTGCAAATTAAAACCATCCGGTGACAGACAGAACTGGCGGACTGTCCCAACATCTACCCGGGGTTAGTGGTGCATAGCACTGATCCCTGTGCACAGCAGAGAATAACTATGTTCTGCTTATTAATACAGGAAAGCCGGACACGGAGCAAAAGATTACTTGCGGCACATAGCGTCTACACGATTTTTCAGGTGCATAGTGCCAAGGACTATATAGGTTTCTTATTGCAGGACTGAGATCTTCCTAATTTATTTTGCAGGTCCACATTCTTGGTGCAAAACTGTATATATGAGGTGGTACATAAATTGTATTCTGTTTTAACATTTTGTTTTAATAATCTGTTCTTACACGGTATCTTAAATGAACGTATACTGTATCTACTGCCAGGGCCCTGCATCGGACTTCAGATACATAATAACAATTGTATATTGTTTAAATAAATATTAGTTACTTTTATCTATTACTGGCTACACTATTATTAGTCTCAATTAGAGACTGAGTATATAGATTTTAGTCTCACAATATCGGTTTTATTTACCTGGTAGGACTGTTCTACATCTATTGGACATATTTACCGTATTTTTCGCCCTATAGGACGCGCCGCCATATAAGACGCACCCAATTTTAAAGGTGCAAAATCTAGAAAAAAAAGATTCTGAACCCAACAGTGATCTATAACCTGCGGACCTCCAGATGTTGTAAAACTACAACTCCCAGCATGCCCGGACAGCCGTTGGCTGTCCGGGCATGCTGGGAGTTGTAGTTTTGCAACATCTGGAGGTCCGCAGGTTGAAGACCACTGGAAAGGAGGTAATACTCACGTGTCCCCGCCGCTCCGGACCCGTCACCGCTGCCCTGGATGTCGCTCCATCGCTGTTGCCGCGTCCCCATGGTGTCCCCGACGCTCCAGACGTCTTCTTCCCCGGGATCCATGGTCTCCGTCGCTGTCATCATGTCGCCGTCATCACGCCGCTACGCACGCCGCTCCTATTGGATGACTGGACGACGTGATAATGTCGAAGGAGAGCGCCGGCCATGCAGGGGATCCCGGCAAGGAGCAGACACCGAGGAGGCAGGTAAGGTCCCTCCTGGTTTCCTGTAAGCTGTTCGGGATGGCGCGATTTCACCGTGGTGGTCCCGAACAGCCCGACTGAGCCGCCGGGTTAGTGTCACTTTCGCTTCAGACGCGGCGGTCAGCTTTGATCGGAGTCTGAAGGGTTAATACAGGGCATCACCGCGATCAGTGATGTCCTGTATTAGCCGCGGGTCCCGGCCATTGATGGCCGCCGGGACCGACCCAATAGGTGTGTATTTGCCGTATAAGAAGCACCAACTCCCCCCCCCCCCCCCCCCCCCCAGTTTTGGGGAAGAAAAAAGTGTCCTATATGGTGAAAAATACGGTGCTTCCTTTTTTCCACTTACTTTCACAAAAAAACTTTTTTTCTTTTTTTTTATAATGTTAAACATTTTTTGGCCTTTTATGTGGGAGTAGGCGACAACAGTAACCTCGGGAACGCTCTTTTCCTTTGCAAATTAATATAATTTGGTTCAGACTCTACTGTTGGCCTACAAAAAGGTCTCATTGCCAAGGTGTCACACAAGGCTCATCTCATGATGAGTAAAAGCAAAGAGCTGTCTCCTAATTGTTGCAAAAGTTAGAGTTTCTCAGAGCACCTATTGCATGTGGATGGCCAATGGTTGCACAATTCTGCCACTGTTTTCCATCAAAGTTTCCGATCTACAGTTTATAACAGGTCTGACCTGGTTCAGGTTGCAAACAATAAAGTATAATGCTGTAATAATGTTGATGATTGAAGCACATGTAGGACTACAGGTCCTGAATTGGAAAAATAAACTGCAGCCATTAAAGGGCAGGTCCACCTTTGACATCATTTTTTTATTGCTCCAATGCAGATCTGTGACTTCATGGTTTTTTTCCTAACCTACATTTGATAAAACAGCAAGAAGTAGGGGTCAGATAGAAAAGATTATGCTTTGTTATGCAAGTTCTGAAGGCATTTATTTTTTTTGCTTTAGTTTTGCTTATGTGCAACATATTTATCATATTAACACAGGGGGTTGACAAATTTGGAGCTCAGTTGTGATTTTTTTTGCGACACATGACGTAAATGTACGTCCTGGTGAGCTGGTATTTAACGCACCAGGACGTACATTTACGTCCTATGCATAACCGCGAGCATCGGAGCGATGCTTGTGTCATGAGCGACAGATCTCGGCTGCTGATAGCAGCTAGGGACCCGCCGGTAATGGCGGACATCCGCGATCGCGCAGTTGTCCGCCATTAACCCCTCAGATCACGGCATCTGCAGGATTGCGGACACTAAAATGGATGATCGGATCGCCCGCAGCGCTGCCGCGGCGATCCGATCATCCAGCATGGTAGCCGGAGGTCCCCTCACCTGCCTCCGCTGCCTTCAACGGGTCTTCTACTCTGGTCTGCGATCAAACAGAACAGAGCAGAAGATGACCGATAATACTGATCAGTGCTATGTCCTATGCATAGCACTGAACAGTATTAGCAATCGAATGATTGCTATAAATAGTCCCCTATGGGGACTATTAAAGTGTAAAAAAAAAAGTAAAAAAAGTAAAAAAAAAATGTGAAACCCCCCTCCCCAATAAAAACGTAAATTGTCCCATTTTCCCTATTTCACCCCCCAAAAAGTGTAAAAAAAATATTTTATATTCAAATATTTTGACTGTCCTTGGGTCTTGGTTGCAGGAGTGTTTACACACATTGCTATCTTTGTATCCAGGCCAATTTAGTTTATATTAACTAAATCCTGATCATAATTTGTAAAAATCCAACATTGTATATTCTTAAAGGAGTATTCCCAATTCAAAGGGGCTGTGCCAAAAATAAAATCACTGGGGATCTGATTGCTGGGACCTTCAGTGATCAGAAGGACACAAGCTCCGTACTCCGTGACTGCTGCTAAATTCCGATTCGGACTTGGGTCCCCGATTTCCATATCTGCTGGGGGTCCCAATGGTTAGATTCCCAACAATCACACATTTATCACCTATCCACCATCGGTTATTCAGTGCTACACCAGAGCTGTAGGTCTTTGACTTCCAGGATTGGTGGAGGTCCCAGAGATGAGGCCCACCAATCAAAGTAATGGCATATCCCAGCAATTTCATACAGTGGAGCCACATAAACTAACAGGTTGACTGTAGAATGTTTTTTTTTTTTGGCTCATTGCATTGTTATAGCAGGTTAAAAATAAAAATCTGCAATCATAGTCCACATATCTCCCCGTCTAATAGAGGACATGCAGCTGGCAAATGGTGGGAGAACCACACAAATGATCTAGTGATTGTTCTTGCATCCCTCTCCGCATGATAATCGGGCCTTGTCACAGGTGATCTACAAGATTGGCCCACACATCTACCATCTTAACCCCTTAAGGACGCAGGACGTAAATGTACGTCCTGGTGAGGTGGTACTTAACGCACCAGGACGTACATTTACGTCCTAAGCATAACCGCGGGCATCGGAGCGATGCCCGTGTCATGCGCGGCTGATCCCGGCTGCTGATCGCAGCCAGGGACCCGCCGGCAATGGCCGACGCCCGCGATCTCGCGGGCGTCCGCCATTAACCCCTCAGGTGCCGGGATCAATACAGATCCCGGCATCTGCGGGAGTTCGCGATTAAAATGAACGATCGGATCGCCCGCAGCGCTGCTGCGGGGATCCGATCATTCATAACGCCGCACGGAGGTCCCCTCACCTTCCTCCGTGCGGCTCCCGGCGTCTCCTGCTCTGGTCTGTGATCGAGCAGACCAGAGCAGGAGATGACCGATAATACTGATCTGTTCTATGTCCTATACATAGAACAGATCAGTATTAGCAATCATGGTATTGCTATGAATAGTCCCCTATGGGGACTATTCAAGTGTAAAAAAAAATGTTAAAAAATGTAAAAGTAAAAGTAAAAAAAAAGTGAAAAATCCCCTCCCCCAATAAAAAAGTAAAACGTCCGTTTTTTCCTATTTTACCCCCAAAAAGCGTAAAAAACATTTTTTATAGACATATTTGGTATCGCCGCGTGCGTAAATGTCCGAACTATTAAAATAAAATGTTAATGATCCCGTACGGTGAACGGCGTGAACGAAAAAAAATTAAAAAAGTCCCAAATTCCTACTTTTTTAATACATTTTATTAAAAAAAAAATTATAAAAAATGTATTAAAAGTTTTTTATATACAAATGTGGTATCAAAAAAAAGTACAGATCATGGCGCAAAAAATGAGCCCCCATACCGCCGCTTATACGGAAAAATAAAAAAGTTATAGGTCATCAAAATAAAGGGATTATAAACGTACTAATTTGGTTAAAAAGTTTGTGATTTTTTTTAAGCGCAACAATAATATAAAAGTATATAATAATGGGTATCATTTTAATCGTATTGACCCTCAGAATAAAGAACACACGTCATTTTTACCAGAAATTGTACGGCGTGAAAACAAAACCTTCCAAAATTAGCAAAATTGCGTTTTTCGTTTTAATTTCCCCGCAAAAATAGTGTTTTTTGGTTGCGCCATACATTTTATGATATAATGAGTGATGTCATTACAAAGGAAAACTGGTCGCGCAAAAAACAAGCCCTCATACTAGTCTGTGGATGAAAATATAAAAGAGTTATGATTTTTAGAAGGCGAGGAGGAAAAAATGAAAACGTAAAAATTAAATTGTCTGAGTCCTTAAGGCCAAAATGGGCTGAGTCCTTAAGGGGTTAAAGGGAGCTTACACTCATATCTTGACTAGCAACTGACCATTAAAGGGGTTCCCCGGTGCTTACACATCTTATCCCCTATCCAAAGGGGATAAGATGTCCCGTAGGCTTGCATTGAGGGGCGGAGCGCGACGTCACACGGGGGGGGTGATTACAAACGGGGTGCCGCGTGCATGATTGGATAGGGGATAAGATAGGGGATAAGATGTGTAAGCACCGGAGAACCCCTTTAAGCTCCAGAACCAGTGTTACAGCTGTCAGCTGGGTCCTGTGGTGTATTACTGTGAATATTTCGGATTCGGAGCAGAATGGACTTGACAGTGCTAGATTCAGATCTAGAACAAAGTAAATAATATTATCAAAAGTACACTTCAATATATGTAACTGTCTAGATTATTTAGTTGTGAATGATATGATATATACTTAATTGTCTGCTTAGGGGTGTTAAAGGGGTACTCCAGCCCTAAGACATCTTATGCCCTATCAGAAGGATAGGGGACAAGATGCCTGATTGCGGGGGTCCCGCCACTGGGGACCCCCACAATCATTCATGCAGCACCCCGGTATCGTCAGCCTCCGGAGTGAACATCGCTCCGGGTCTGATGAATCACGATCACTGGGCCGGAGTATCGTGACGTCACAGCTCTGCCCCCTCAATGCAAGCCTATGGGAGGGGGTGGGGTGGATGTCACGCCCCCTCCCATAGGCTTGCATTGAGGGGGCGGAGCCGTAACATTGCGATACTCCGGCCCCGTGATCGTGATTCATCAGACCCGGAGCGATGTTCGCTCTTAAGGCTGATGATAGCGGGGTGCTGCATGAAAGATTGCGGGGGTCCCCAGCGGAGGGACCCCCGCGATCAGGCATCTAATCCCCTATTCTTTGGATAGGGGATAAGATGTCTTAGGGCTGGCTGGAGTAACACCTTAAGGACCGTTTTAGCATTTTTTATTTTTTCCTCATCACCTTCTAAAAAACGCTTTTAATTTTGCACATAAAATTCCATATGATGGCTCATTTTTTGCACCACCATTTCTTCTTTGCAGTGACATCAGTCATTTTACAAAAAAATCCAAGGCGAAACGGAAAAAAAATTAATTGTGCGACAAAATTGAGGGCTTCCGTTTCTACGCAGTGCATTTTTCGGTAAAAATGACACCTTATCTTTATTCTGTAGGTCCATACGGTTAAAATGATACCCTACTTATATAGGTTTGATTTTTTGGTACTTCTGAAAAAAATCATAACTACATGCAGGAAAATTTATACGTTTAAAATCTTCTGACCCCTATAACTTTTTTATTTTTCGTGTTCTGAAGTTTTTATCGATATCATTTTTGCATCAATTGTACTTTTTGATAGCTTTTTATTCCTTTTTTTATGATATAAAAAGTGACCAAAAATACGCTATTTTGGACTTTGGAATTTTTTTGCGCATACGCCATTAACCGTGCAGTTTAATTAACGATAGATTTTTATAGTTCGGACATTTACGCACGCGACGATACCACATATGTTTATTTACACCGTTTTTGGTTTTTTTTTTATGGGAAAAGAGGGTTAAATGACCTTTATTAACTTTTTTTTTCCACTTTTTTTTTTGCAGTGTTATAGCTCCCATAGGGGGCTACAACACAGCACACACTGATCTTTTACCCTGATCCCTGCAAAGCCATAGCTTTGCATGGATCAGCATAATAGGAGGTTGATTGCTCAAGCCTGTAGCTCAGGCTTGGAGCAAACAAACGACGATTGGACGTGACGGAGCAAGGTAAGGGGGCCTCCACTCGCGTACTAGCTGATCGGGACAACGCGATTTCATCGCGATAGTCCCGATCAGCCTGACTGAGCTGCCGGGAAGCTTTTACTTTTACGATCTGTGCCACGCGCTATTAGCCCAGGGTCAATAGCAGCCGGGACCGACCCGGTGTGAAGCGGGGTCACGGCGTGACCCAGTTTTAAACACCGGGACCGGGCGCAGGGAGTACAGGTATGCCCTGCATCCTTAACCCCTTAACGACGCAGGACGTATATTTACGTCCTGCGCCGGCTCCCGCGATATGAAGCGGGATCGCGCCGCGATCCCGCATCATATCTCGTGGGTCCCGGCGCTAATCAACGGCCAGGACCCGCGGCTAATACCACACATCGCCGATCGCGGCGATGTGCGGTATTAACCCTTTAGAAGCGGCGGTCAAAGCTGACCGCCGCTTCTAAAGTGAAACTGAAAGTATCCCGGCTGCTCGGGACCGCCGCGGTGAAATCGCGGCGTCCCGAACAGCTGATCAGACACCGGGAGGGCTCTTACCTGCCTCCTCGGTGTCCGATCGACGAATGACTGCTCCGTGCCTGAGATCCAGGCAGGAGCAGTCAAGCGTCGATAATGCTGATCACAGGCGTGTTAATACACGCCTGTGATCAGGATGAGAGATCAGTGTGTGCAGTGTTATAGGTCCCTATGGGACCTATAACACTGCAAAAAAAAAGTAAAAAAAAAGTGTTAATAAAGGTCATTTAACCCCTTCCCTAATAAAAGTTTGAATCACCCCCCTTTTACCATAAGAAAAATAAAACAGTGTAAAAAAAAATAAAAATAAACATATGTGGTATCGCCGCGTGCGTAAATGTCCGAACTATAAAAATATATCATTAATTAAGCCGTACGGTCAATGGCGTACGCGCAAAAAAATTCCAAAGTCCAAAAAAGCGTATTTTGGTAACTTTTTATAACATTAAAAAATGAATAAAAAGTGATAAAAAAGTCAGATCAAAACAAAAATCATACCAATAAAAACTTCAGATCACGGCGCAAAAAATGAGTCCTCATACCGCCCCGTACGTGGAAAAATAAAAAAGTTATAGGGGTCAGAAGATGACATTTTTAAACATATAAATTTTCCTGCATGTAGTTATGATTTTTTCTAGAAGTGCGACAAAATCAAACCTATATAAGTAGGGTATCATTTTAACCGTATGGACCTACAGAATAATGATAAGGTGTAATGTTTACCGAAATATGCACTGCGTAGAAACGGAAGCCCCCAAAAGTTACAAAATGACGTTTTTTTTTCGATTTTGTCGCACAATGATTTTTTTTCCGTTTCGCCGTGCATTTTTGGGTAAAATGACTAATGTCACTGCAAAGTAGAATTGGCGACGCAAAAAATAAGCCATAATATGGATTTTTAGGTGGAAAATTGAAAGGGTTATGATTTTTTAAAGGTAAGGAGGAAAAAACGAAAGTGCAAAAACGGAAAAACCCTGAGTCCTTAAGGGGTTAAGAGGTTAAGGACCAAGTCCACTTTCACCTTAAAGGGCTTGTGTGCTGCCCTGCCTTTCGGAGCTCCGCTCGCAGCGTCCGGAAGTTCATTACTCCGAACGCTGTGTGCGGGCTTCCGTGTTCGTGGCCGCCCCCTCGTGATGTCACGCCCGCCCCCTCAAACAAAGTCTATGGGAAGGGGGCGTGACAGCGGTCGCGCCACCTTCCCATAGAATTTCGTTGAGGGGGCAGGCGTGACGTCACGAGGGGCCGGGCGTGATGTCACGAGGGGGCGGCCGCGAACACGGAAGCCCGCACACAGCGTTTGGAGTAATGAACTTCCGGACGCTGTGAGCAGAGCTCCGAAAGGCAGGGCAGCGCACAACCCCTTTAATGACCAGAGCGTTTTTTGCACATCTGACCACTGTCACTTTAACCTCTTAAGGACACATGATGTTCTCATACGTCTCCATTTCCGAGTCCTTAAGGACACATGTGAACGTCATGTGTTTTACCGGCCCCCCGCAACCATCTGGAGCGGAGCCGGTGCCCGATGCCTGCTGAAATCGTTCAGCAGGCATCGGGGCATATCGCCCAGGGGGGTCATGATGACCCCCCATGTCGGCGATGGCCGCAGATCGGTGGACAATTCAGTCCAGCGATCTGTGGCGGATTCCGGGTCAATCGGGTCTCCAGTGACCCGGTGACCCGGAATTATTGGCTGTCCGGCCCCGAACAGCCAGAGCCAGCAGGGGTGAGGTGGCACTGGTGCCACCTCACGATCGCCCTGATTCGTCGGCCGGATTACCAGCCGACCAATCAGGGCACCTGCTGCGGGTGTGATTCAGCCCGGAGCATTTTTGCAATAACTGCCATTTTGAAACGCACACAACTAGGGCACGTGGGAGAGGCGTCTCTTGGTGTGAATACTCCCTCTCCTCGCTTATACAGGCCGGTCCGGCTCTTCTCCTCTTCCGCTTTTTCGTTTCTTCTTTTGTGTACTCTGGGTCAGTCGGGAACTTGCATAAATATCATCTCCCAGTCTCACAGCTCGCTAAGCCCCTGTACATTTTCACTATCAATGGGGAGTGGCTGAATTCCGCGGTGAAGTATATCACTGAACCTCTGAAGATGCAAGTGGGTGCTATGCACAAGGAGTGGATTAAGTTCTATTTGCTCCCTCACTGTTCTTCCTCAGTTCTCCTCGGTCTGCCATGGCTGCAATGCCACGCCCAGATTTTTGATTGGCACTCCGAAGTATCTTGTTGGGGTCAGGATTGTCTGAACAGCTGTCTGATGACAATTCAACTAAAGCATCCTATTCCTTGCCTCTCTCTGCCGGGTCTGCCAACCCCGTAACAAGACTTCACTGATGTGTTTTGCGAGAAGCAAGCATGAGTCTTCCTCCATATCGACGATACGATTGTCCAATTGATCCTCTGCCGGGTTCTTCGCCCCCTTGGGGAAGAATCTATCCCTTGTCAGCTCCTGAGACGTAGGCCATATCAGAATACATCAGCGAGAACCTACAGAAGGGCCTTATTCGGAAGTCTACCTCTCCTGCCAGAGACGGTTTCTTCCTTGTGGAAAAAAAAGGAGAGTTCTCTCCGTCCCTGCATTGATTACCGGGGAATTAATAAAATCATCAAGAACCGGTACCCCTCCCACTGATGTCAGAACTATTCGATCACCTACAGGGAGCCAAGATTTTCACCATGTTGGACTTGCGAGAACCTTATCAGAATCCAGGAAAGAGACGAGTGTAAGACGGCTTTTAATACATTATGATGCCGTTTTGTCTCTGTAACGCCCCGGCGGTTTTTAAAGAATTTGTCAACGACTGTCTGCCATTCCTCGGCTATATTGTCCACCCTGGTAGCTCTGATTGTGGCTCTTACCAAGAAAGGTGCCAATCCAAAGTCCTGGCCGCCTATAGCGGAGGAGGCTTTTTCTCGTTTGAAGTCGGCATTTGCCTCCGCATCTGTTCTGACGAGACCTGACCTGGACAAGCTGTTCTACCTTGAAGTGGATACCTCTTCTGCAGGAGCCGGAGCAAAAAGGTGACGTGCGGCTTCTTCTCTAAAAAATGCTTTCCTGCTGAGAGGAATTACACCATCGGTGAATGGGAACATTTGGCCATTAAGCTCGCTCTGGAAGAATGGCGTCACTTGTTAGAGGGAGCTACCTATCAATATCTATACGGACCATACGGACAACGTCTGGACCCCCGGAAGGCTAGGTGGTCACTTTTTCCGGTTTAATTTTCTCATTGACCTACACACAAGAACGTCAGAGCCAATGCCCTCTCTCGAGCTTCGGATGTGGTGGGCCAGGAACCTATACCTCGTCATATTGTGCCTCCAGATCGATTGGTGATGGCAGCACCAGTCAATCTTTAGCAAGTTCCCCCAGGAAAGACTATTGTGCCAACTCGCCTTAGAACTAAGGTGCTGAACTGGGGACATTCTTCTTTATTGGCCGGTCACCCTGGAATACGGAAGTCAACTTTACTCATCACTCGTCATTACTGGTGGCCTAACCTGGAGTGCGATGTTGTGGATTTTGTCCGTACCTGCGTAATTTGTGCTCATGACAAGACGCCTCGTAGCAAAGCGGTGGGTCTCTTACAGCCTTTACCCGTCCCTGAGTTTCCGTGGACCCACATTGCAATGGATTTTCTCACTGATTTTGTACCTCTGACTGGATTTCCTTCAGCTCCTCAGTTGGCTGATCAATTCTTCCGACATGGGGGGTCCCCTGGGGGATGTGCCAGGATGACCCTCCTGGGTTCCCATTTGAAACTGGAAACCAAAGAGCGGTTCACCTTCGTCATTAAGTCCTAGGACACAAGGACGTACTTGTACGCCCTCTGTCCTTAAATGGTTAAAGGGGTATTCCAGGATTTTTTTTTATTTGACTATGCTACAGATCTATAAAGTTGGTCTTACAATTATTCTGTGATTTTTGTCCCAA
Source organism: Hyla sarda (assembly GCF_029499605.1). Lineage (NCBI taxonomy): Eukaryota > Metazoa > Chordata > Amphibia > Anura > Hylidae > Hyla > Hyla sarda. The sequence continues at coordinate 103,523,828 of NC_079194.1, read as the reverse complement.
TATTTGACTCAGTAACACATGTCTGAACACAATTACCATAGACACCTATGCTTACCACAGTGTTAAAACATGATCCAGTTATACTATAGCCCGATAAGCGTGTAATACAGTATGGAAGCCTACGGGTGTGTGTGTAAGCTATATGGAATTTGATGGCATTAATCGTATGGAACACTACGTGTTAGGCCGTATAGACACATAAGCGTATAATAATGTGTGGAAACCTGAGCGTATACCACGTATGGAACATAAGCGTGTTGTACCATATGGTGAACAATAGTATGCCATGCCATATGGAAATAAATTAAATCTTGTAAGGAAACATCAACGTTTTAACCCATTTGGAAACCTAAGTGTCACACCATCTAAAACATAATCGTGTCATCCTGTATGGAAACTGAGCGTGTAAACTGAACGGAACATACAAGTAATGTATGATACTGTATGATAATTAGCAGCATACACACCGAATGGTAAAACACCAGCGTGCACCCCGTATGCCAACCACAGGTGGGCACACCGTACGGAAAATACAGGCATGCCCGCCGTGCAGTAGACACCAGTACGCGCACCCACAACAACCACCGCCATGCACACTGCATGGTAACCACCAGCGTGCCTACAGTATGGAAAAAAGCGATTGTGTATACTGTACGGAAATGCCATCGTGTATACCGTACAGAAAATGCAATCATGTATACCGTACGTAAAATGCAATCATGTATACCGTACGGAAAATGCAATCATGTATACTGTACGGAAAATGCAATCATGTATACCGTACGGACAATACAATCGTGCCTACTGTACAGAAGATACAATCGCGTATACTGTATGGAAAATGCAATCGTGTATACTGTACAGACAATACCATCGTGTGTACTGTACGGAAAATACAATCGTGTATACTGTATAGAAAATACAAACGTATATACTATATAGAAAAGCAAGCGTGTATACTGTACTGGAAATACGAGCGTGTATACTTTACTGGAAATACTAGAATGTATACTGTACTGGAAATACGAGCGTGTATACTGTACTGGAAATAAGAGAATGTATACTGTATTGGAAATACGAGCGTGTATACTGTAAGAAAATATAAGCGTGCATACTATACTGGAAATAAAAGCATGTACACTGTATGAAAGAGTAAGCGTTTATACTGTACGAAAATACAATCATGTGTACAGTATGAAACACCAGCGTAAATATTGTATGAACACGAGCGTGTATGTCGTAAGAAACCCAAGCGTGTAATCTATATGCAAAATGCAAGCGTGCCTACCATATGGAAAATACAAGCGTGTATACTATATGAAAAAAAATTACAAGCGCATATACTGTGTGAATATACAATCGCATATTTTTTATGCAAATACAATCACATGTTCTATATGAAAAACAAGCGTGTATACTGTATGCAAATACAAGCATATATACTGAATGCAAGACAAGCGTGCATTCTACCTGGATGATACAAGCGCCTACACTGTAGGAAAACACAGCGTATACACTGTATGAAAATCCAAGCATGTACACTGTATGAAAATCCAAGCGTGTCATACTGTATGAAAATACGAGCGTGTCCTGTTGTATGAAAAAACAAGCGTGTCAAACTGCATGAAAATAGAAGCGTGTCAAACTGCATGAAAATACAAGCGTGTCAAACTGCATGAAAATACAAGCGTTTCAAACTGCATGAAAATACAAGCGTGTCATACTGCATGAAAATACAAGCGTGTCAAACTGCATGAAAATACAAGCGTGTCATACTGCATGAAAATACAAGCGTGTCAAACTGTATGAAAATACAAGCGTGTCAAACTGCATGAAAATACAAGCGTGTCAACTGTATGAAAATACGAGCGTGTCCTACTGTATGAAAATACAGGCGTGTTCTATTGTACGAAAATACAAGCATGTTATACTGTAAGGACAATACAAACATGTATACTGTATGGACAATACAAACGTGTATACTGTATGGACAATACAAACGTGTATACTGTATGGGAAATACAAGCATGTATACTGTATGGAAAATACAAGCGTGTATACTGTATGGGAAATAAAAGCATGCATACTGTATGGGAAATACTGTATGGGAAATACAAGCGTGTATACGGTAAGGTAAATGCAAATGTGTATACCGTATGGTAAATGCAACTGTGTATACTGTATAGAAAATACATGCATGTATACTGTAAGGAAAATACAAATGTGTATACTGTATGGTAAATGCAACTGTGTACACTGTATGGAAAATACAAGCGTGTATACTGTATGGAAAATACAAGCGTGTATACTGTATGAAAATACAAGCGTGTATACTGTATGAAAATACAAGCGTGTATACTGTATGGAAAATGCAAGTGTGTATACTATATGGTAAATGCAACTGTGTACATGACTGTGCTATGACTAAGGCCTTGCTGGCCGAAACGCGTCACGTTACCTGAGTGTCCGATGTTTCTCATGGTAACTATGCAATAAAGCAGCTCAGTTTTATACGTGTGTGCGCTGGACATCCTTCTTCTTTTGCATTTCTCTGGATCCAGTCCTGGTCCTGTCCGTGCGCTGAAGCCCGGGGTAGAGCCGGTTCGACTTGCTTGTACCAACTGTGTACACTGTATGGAAAATACAAGCGTGTATACTATATGGAAAATACAAGCGTGTATACTGTATGAAAATACAAGCGTGTATACTGTATGAAAATACAAGCGTGTATACTGTATGGAAAATGCAAGTGTGTATACTATATGGTAAATGCAACTGTGTATACTGTATAGAAAATACAAGCATGTATACTGTACGGAAAATACAAGCCTGTATACTGTAAGGTAAATGCAAATGTGTATACTGTATGGTAAATGCAACTGTGTACACTGTATGGAAAATACAAGCGTGTATACTGTATGGAAAATACAAGCGTGTATACTGTATGGAAAATGTAAGCGTGTATACTGTATGAAAATACAAGCGTGTATACTGTATGAAAATACAAGCGTGTATACTGTATGGAAAATGCAAGTGTGTATACTGTATGGAAAATGCAAGTGTGTATACTATATGGTAAATGCAACTGTGTATACTAGTAGAAATGACGGTCATGGGCTCCGCCCCCCCCCCCCCCCCCCCCCCCGCACCGCGCGGCCGGTCAAGCCGCCCGGAGCCATGGAAAGCGAGGAGGAGGAGACCCGGCGCAGAAAACCAGGTGAGGGACCGGCCGGGCACCGAGACAGCAGTGGGCCCCGCCCCAACCCCCCCCCCATACACCGGTGAGCGGGGAGGGAAGCTGATCTCGCCACTCGGGCCACGGGGAGCGAGAGGGGCGGGGACCCCAGTGAAACTCCCAGGCAAGGGATTAGGGCCCAGGATCTCCTCCGCAGCTCCAGCAGTCCAGTCGCTGAGGCCCCTCCCCCCCCCGTGCACCGCTCGGCCCAGCAGAGTTAACACGGCAACGGGGAGGAGGGTCCAGGGGCCACCGCGAAGAGAGCGGAGGAGAGTCCGGGACGGAGGAACCGGGGACGGAGTGCTCCGATCCACTGCTCAAGCCCCGAGACCCCGTGCAGTGGAGTGTGGTGGGGAGAAACGGGAAGAACCCCAGGGGACCTGGTGCGTGGGTGAGAACATAATTAAAGGACTGGAGGTGCTGAAACCGGGGCTGGGGCTGACCGAGGGTGCCCTCCGTGCTCCGGCTTACCTCCGGAGAGAGGGCTGCAGGGGACGTCGCCACCCCGGCCCGAGCCGGCTGCTTACCATTACCTTGAAGACCGGAACTCCTGTGATCCCCTAGTCACGTGACAAACCCGCGGCGTCTAGCGTGACGTACAGCGTGACGTCCAACGTGCACCTGAGCCTGCACGTACTGGTATTTATACCACCCAGGCCCCTCCCATAAACTCAGGTTGTCATTCAACCTTTAACACATATATATATTTTTTTTTTGGGGGGGAAAGGGGGGTGATTCAAATTTTTATTAGGGAAGGGGTTAAATGACTAACTTTTTTTTTACACTTTTTTTTGTCCCCATAGGAAACTATTACATACAATAGCATAGCACTTTTCAGTGTTATCTGTGCTTGATTGCTCCAGCCTGATGAGCCTGGCTGGAGCATCAAGGCACAGATCAGACAGTGAGGTGGCAGGTAAGGACCCTACCGCCATCTTCTCAGTTGTCCGGGACGCTGCGATTTCATCACGGGGATGTCTTTTCTCCCGTTTTAGATGCTTCAATCAACTTTGATCGCAGTGTCTAAACCAGTGTTTCCCAACCTTTTTTGGGTCGTGGCTGTCACGATTCCGGCTGGCAGGAGGTGGATCCTCTGTGCCAGAGAGGGATTGGCGTGGACCGTGCTAGTGGATCGGTTCTAAGTCACTACTGGATTTCACCAGAGCCCGCCGCAAAGCGGGATGGTCTTGCTGCGGCGGTAGTGACCAGGTCGTATCCACTAGCAACGGCTCAACCTCTCTGACTGCTGAAGATAGGCGCGGTACAAGGGAGTAGACAGAAGCAAGGTCGGACGTAGCAGAAGGTCGGGGGCAGGCGGCAAGGTTCGTAGTCAGGGGCAACGGCAGGAGGTCTGGAACACGGGCTAGGAACAAACAAGGGAACACTTTCACTAGGCACAAGGGCAACAAGATCCGGCAAGGGAGTGCAAGGGAAGTGAGGTATTAGTAGGGAGTGCACAGGTGGAAACTAATCAAGCTAATTGGGAAGATTGGGCCAGGCACCATCATTGGTGCACTGGCCCTTTAAATCAAGAGAGCTGGCGCGCGCGCGCCCTAGAGAGCGGAGCCGCGCGCGCCAGAGCATGACAGCCGGGGACCGGGATAGGTAAGTGACCTGGGATGCGATTCGCGAGCGGGCGCGTCCCGCTGTGCGAATCGCATCCCCAACGGCCATGACAGTGCAGCGCTCCCGGTCAGCGGGACTGACCGGGGCGCTGCAGGGAGAGAGACGCCGTGAGCGCTCCGGGGAGGAACGGGGACCCGGAGCGCTCGGCGTAACAGTACCCCCCCCCTTGGGTCTCCCCCTCTTCTTGGGGCCAAAGAACCTGAGGACCAAAAACTCAATTTTTTCGTGATGAGGTCCGATGCACATTAGGAGGGGTTCCGTGCGGTAACGCACGGCACAGTCCAATCTTTCATTGTTAACACAATTGATGTAGAGGGGTCTGGCGAGACTGGTCACAGGGACGTTGAACCTGTTGATAAGAGAGGCCAAAAAAAAATTTCCTGCAGATCCGGAATCCAAGAAGGCCATAGTAGAGAAGGAGAAGGTAGAGGCAGATATCCGCACAGGCACAGTAAGGCGTGGAGAAGCAGAGTTGACATCAAGAACTGTGTCACCTTTGTGCGGAGTCAGCGTACGTCTTTCCAGGCGGGGAGGACGGATAGGACAATCCTTCAGGAAGTGTTCGGTACCGGCATAGTACAGGCAAAGATTCTCCATGCGGCGTCGTGTCCTCTCTTGAGGTGTCAAGCGAGACCGGTCAACTTGCATAGCCCCCACGGCGGGAGGCACAGGAACGGATTGCAGAGGACCAGAGGAGAGAGGAGCCGGGGGGAAAAAACGCCTCGTGCGAACAAAGTCCATATCCAGGCGGAGCTCCAGACGCCATCCGGAAGAACGCATGTCAATGCGAGTGGCAAGATGAATGAGTTCATGTAGGTTAGCAGGAGTTTCTCGTGCGGCCAGAACATCTTTAATGTTGCTGGATAGGCCTTTTTTAAAGGTCGCGCAGAGAACCTCACTATTCCAGGACAACTCGGAAGCAAGAGCACGGAACTGAATGGCGTACTCGCCAACGGAAGAAACACCCTGGGCCAGGTTCAGCAGGGCAGTCTCGGCAGAAGAAGCTCGGGCAGGCTCCTCGAAGACCCCACGGACCTCAGCGAAGAAGGACTGGACTGTGGCTGTGGCAGGATCATTGCGGTCCCAGAGCGGTGTGGCCATAGACAAGGCCTTTCCAGAAAGGAGACCACGGCAGAATCTAGAGTCCCCATCAAATTTGTCCGGCAGGGACAAGCAGGGGTTAGGAGCGGCCGGTTGCTGCGGAGGAGTTGCAGGAGCCGGCGGAGGAGATGGTTGTTGCAGCTGCTGTGTCTGTGACAGAAGTTGCTGTATCTGCGGCTGCAGCTGCTGTATCTGTGACTGAAGATGCAGTGTCACTGAGGTCAAGTATGCCAGCTGTTGATTTCGTTGGGCGATCTTTAGGGCTTGCTGGGCGACCAGTGTAGGGAGGTCGGCGACAACTGGCAGAGGAACTTCAGCGGGATCCATGGCCGGATCTACTGTCACGATTCCGGCTGGCAGGAGGTGGATCCTCTGTGCCAGAGAGGGATTGGCGTGGACCGTGCTAGTGGATCGGTTCTAAGTCACTACTGGATTTCACCAGAGCCCGCCGCAAAGCGGGATGGTCTTGCTGCGGCGGTAGTGACCAGGTCGTATCCACTAGCAACGGCTCAACCTCTCTGACTGCTGAAGATAGGCGCGGTACAAGGGAGTAGACAGAAGCAAGGTCGGACGTAGCAGAAGGTCGGGGGCAGGCGGCAAGGTTCGTAGTCAGGGGCAACGGCAGGAGGTCTGGAACACGGGCTAGGAACAAACAAGGGAACGCTTTCACTAGGCACAAGGGCAACAAGATCCGGCAAGGGAGTGCAAGGGAAGTGAGGTATTAGTAGGGAGTGCACAGGTGGAAACTAATCAAGCTAATTGGGAAGATTGGGCCAGGCACCATCATTGGTGCACTGGCCCTTTAAATCAAGAGAGCTGGCGCGCGCGCGCCCTAGAGAGCGGAGCCGCGCGCGCCAGAGCATGACAGCCGGGGACCGGGATAGGTAAGTGACCTGGGATGCGATTCGCGAGCGGGCGCGTCCCGCTGTGCGAATCGCATCCCCAACGGCCATGACAGTGCAGCGCTCCCGGTCAGCGGGACTGACCGGGGCGCTGCAGGGAGAGAGACGCCGTGAGCGCTCCGGGGAGGAACGGGGACCCGGAGCGCTCGGCGTAACAGTGGCACACCCCGGAAACTTTTTTCTTGGCGAGGCACACCATACGACAAAAAAAATCACCTATATCATCAATAGTAGCATTGTAGCACTTAAAATGAGAAAACAACCATACCTTTGTAGTGGTCAAAAATGTCTGGCCCGAGAAATGGTTGCTCTCAACCAGGCCCATCATCATCATCCGTATCACAAGCACCATTAACCCCCCCCCCCAATCATCATCACCACCACCACCCTTATTCCCTCTCTCCCAGGCCCATCATCATCATCAGTATCACAAGCACCATTCCCTTCCAATCCTCATCACCACCATTATTTCCTCTACCCCAGGCCAATCATCACCAGTATCACAAGCACCATTAACCCCCCCTCCCCCCCCCCCCCCAATTCATCATCATGACCATTCCCTCTCCCCCAGGCTCATGGCAGACCACTTATATAGACTCTCTCACCCACTCTCGCTCCCTCCTTCCTATCATTGTGTGACTCACAACGTGTGACGAGTTTTGTGGACGAGCCTCAACAGACAACAGACGGAAATTTACATTCATTGTCCTTATCCATCACCTTAAGGACTGAGCCCTTTTTCGCAATTCTGACCACCGTCGCTTTACGAATTAATAACGCGAAAACGCTTTTACCGAATATTCTGATTCTGAGATTTTTTTTTTCGTGACATATTCTACTTTATTTTGGTGGTAAATTTTCGGCGTTTGCATCCTTTTTTGGTGAAAAATCCCAAAATTTCATGAAAATTTAGCATTTTTGAAGCTCTCTACTTGTAAGGAAAATGGATATCCCCAATAAAGTTTATTTTTATTCACAAATACAATATGTCCACTTTATGTTGGCATCATAAAATGCTATGTTGGCATCATAAAATGCTTTTTGAAAAAATTAGAGGGCTCCAAAGTAGAGCAGCAATTTTCAAAAATTTTATGAAAATTGCTAAATCTGAAGGGACAGATGTTACAGAACTACAACTCCCAGCATGCCTGGGCAGTCCAGGCATGCTGAGAGTTGTAGTTTGGCAACATCTGGAGGGCTACCGTTTGAGCACCACTGTAACAGTGGTCTCCAAACTGTGACCCTCCAGATGTTGCAAAACTACAACTCAGTTTAGCCAAATACCAACACGGCAAACATTTAAGCGCCGTATGTAGGTTCCGGGGGTACCAATATATAGCCAAAAAACAAAGAGACCCACAATATTAATAATATTTCAAAAAGTGTGACAATCTTTATTAGACAAAATAAGACAAACAATTAAAATGATTAAAAGGCAGAGGATAACCTTAGGCAGGAGACAACAAGTGCCAGTGAATCTGGTATGGGTAATGTAGGTATTCAGTCGAGAGCATATACAATATAAAACTGACGCAGCTGCAGACTCCTAGTATAATACAATATAGATATAACATCTAACATACATCAATATGAGATAGGGAGCAGCAATACAGTATTACAGACAAAATGGGAACCCAAAAATAGAAAACTAAAGACACCTAAAGAAACTACCTGTCATATACCCACAAGCCAGGAACACCAAGCACCAACACCCCAACGCACGTTTCGCGTATGGGCTTCGCCAGGGGGCGGACAGGCGGTAAACTGTGATACCGCGATAATAAAAAAAAAATACTGTGATATTAATTTTAGGCCATACCGCCCAGCACTACGGGCATATGCATACGCCCCATGTCCTTAAGGACTCGGGATGCAGGGCGTATGCATACGCCCGGTGTCCTGAACAGGTTAAGGGGTTAAGATGAGGATTTACTACTGTGTCATAGTCACCATGGAACTGATGAAGAAGGGGGATTTTATGTGACAACATGACTCTGGTATTAAAGAAGCATTCTAGGAAATGTTTTTTATTTTTTTGTTACTTATATAATACAGCATAGGCTATTATTTTTTTTCTCGACTTTTTGCTGTTGTGGCAGGCATGGTTTACAAATGCACAAAGATGTGAGTAGTGCAATGCAGCCAACATTTCCCATGAATCCTCAGGTGAACTTATTAGACTCATAAGTGGTTGGTGTCAGTTCACTTAGGGGGACATTTATCAAAGCATTTAGTAGGTTTTTTTTGCTTAAAATTGTCGCAAAAAAAGTCGCACGTGCAACTACGCTCTTTTTTCTGTGACTTTTTGCTTGTTCAGTGTCCTAAGCAAAAATAAAAATCTTGCTTACCAAAGCAAAAAGTGATTTTTGACTTGCAGTGGTCAGAGATTTATCAGGTGCGAAAGTCGCAAAAAAGTCGCATCGCATGAAAAAAGCTACTAAATTTACTCCAGTTAAATGTTACAGTATTGAGTAATGGGTTCTGTATGGACCCCTGCTAAGCAGTCAAGATCACCCAGCATTAAGAGATCAATTTATGAGACAACTTAAATAATATTGTGCTCAGGGTGTGCTAAAATATAACCTTTAATGATCATTATCATAAAAATCACCAAAATTGTAATGTGCCTGTGCACCCCAAAAACAAAATAAGATCAAACTAATGATACAATTTGCGGCATAAATGCTAGTCCATTAGACAGTCGGGTAATGTAATACCCCTATCGTCACAGGTACTAGTCTTATCAATCAGCAACACCGGCCCATTGTCCCAGCAGGGACAAATTATGGGTCCGTATGCTCAGGATTTAACCACCAACGCGTTTCTGCCTCACTGTATAGCCAGGCGTCATCAGGGGGTTATTCGTGTTTTAAACCACAAGTAGATAGCCGTTCAAGGGCAAAACAATATTTGTAAATTAATTAGCTACGACCTGTTAAGAGAAACATGGCAACACTTCATAAATAGTAATCATGTATTTTGGCATAAGGGGATTTCGTCCCCCAACCTGTAAAGAAAATATGCACAAATGACAGACACTAGTGTGTTGTGGCCAGTTCTCTATTTTTCCAGGAGTACCGTCATTGGACCTGCAAAGACAAAAGCGGGACAGGCACAAGCCCGTTCAGTGCTCGTCCTGTGGATAAAAGAGGAGGATGTATGTATACATTCCCCTATTATTACTCACGGTTCTGTAGCGTGGACAGCGAGCGATGCACCAACCTGCATGTAACGCAGGGAGACGCTATTTGTGGCTCTTACTGCCTAGTATGGCGGGGTGCCGGCGTCTGACGCAGCTTCCGGTCATGAGCGGAAGTATATGTGCGTAGCTCCACCCACTCTCGCGACGCCGTCACGGGAGTGGGGGCGTGTCAGCAACTACGCTACATATTCCTTTCTGCTGCCGCTCATTGATTATAACCGGAGCTAGAGTTCATAGATGGATCATATAGACAAGTAGACTAAGTTTGCACCACATTATTAGTTTATAGACTGCCAAGTCAAAGCGTTTAGTTGTCAGCGAGCCCGAATTGGGACCAGAAGCAGGGGACCACCCAATAAGGATAGTATACTAAACAATTCAGTGAATAACATGTCATGAATAATTTCAGTAATGGAAGCATATATATATGCTCCTATAGGGCATCTATAGTGTGAGGCTGATATGGGGTGTGTTTGGGTTAGTACCTATCAGGGGAGGTGAAAGGTAAAGTCAGGGGCCTAATGAACCTAATCTGGCCCTATACCACCCTAGAGTAAATATGCCCTGAGCCTAGGCGGGGTGGCCGCCCTAAAAAGGGCGGTCCCGCACTGGAACCTCCTATTAATTGGCTATTATACCCTAGATAGGAGATGGCTTCTAACTCCTGTAGGACTTACTAAAGTCCTTCCCTCACTACCTGAGTGCCACTCCAACACCCCAATCATACCAACACTACAGAAAACAACCAAAATGTTGTTGTTCATTGAGCCCTTTGGGTGCCACCATGTCCAAACGATGGATCCAGCGGCATTCACGCTGGAGTAATATTTTATCATTGTCACCCCCTCTCTGAGAAGGTGTTAGTGTGTCCACACCCACAAATTTTAAACATGTAGGGTCACCATCATGTATTGTATTAATATGGGTGGCGATAGAGGTCTCCCTTTTATTTCTAACATCCCCTATATGTTCCAATACTCTCTTTCTAAACTCCCTCAGTGTTTTTCCCACATATAAAAGGGGGCATGTACAATGGGCTACATAAATTATGGCTTTGGTTGAACAGTTTATATGATGTTTTATAGGTATGGGCACTGTTTGTCCAGAGGACAAGGACTTAGTTTTTTCAACATATTGACAGGCACGACAGTGCCCACACCTATAGCATCCTTCAACTTTACCTAATCTTCCCAGCCAGTTGGTAGGGGTATCACTCACTGGTCGTAGATGACTGGCAACTAACATATCCCCTAAGCTGCGGCCACGTCTGTATGTGATCTGTGGCGTTGGCCCTATTACATCCTGGAGATCGTTATCCATTTGCAATATGTCCCAGTGTTGTGTAATAATCCTACGTATTTCATTGGATATTTTATCATAGGTACCAATTATCCTCATTGGTTGTTTAACTGGAGGGGAGTATTTGGGTATCAGGAGATCATTTCTGGGTGTGGAGAGAGCTGTATGTTGTGCTCTGGTAAGTATGTAATTTGGGTAACCCCTGTTCCTGAATCGCCTCTTCATGGCCGCTGACTCCTTCCTAAACTCCCTATTCGACGAACAGTTCCTCCTGAGGCGGAGGAATTGCCCCTTTGGGATCCCCCTTTTAAGGGGGCCCGGGTGGCAACTCTCCCACCTCAGGAGGCTATTCGTCGCGGTAGATTTTCGAAAAATAGTACTCTGTAGGACACCCTCTGGGTCCTTATATACTTTTACATCCAGGAAGTTGAGTTCACTTTCGTGGGTTTCAAAGGTAAAAAATAAACCTAGGTCATTGTTGTTAATATGACCCACCAGTTCTTCAAACTCAACCTTAGTTCCGTTCCACAAGACAAAAATGTCGTAGATGAAACGTAACCATATCAGTGCTTGTTCACTAAAATGGGTCATCTCATCATGGAACAAATGTGTCGCCTCCCACCACCCTAATGTAAGATTTGCGTAACTCGGGGCACAGGGGGACCCCATTGCGGTCCCCCTTATTTGATGGTAGATAATGCCATTAAATAAGAAAGAATTCCTGTTCAAAACAAAACGTAGTAGTTGTAGGACAAAGGCATTGTGTTCATGATATTCTGTACCTCTTGTACTTAAAAAATATTCGCATGCTTGTAATCCTACATCATGACGAATAGAGGAGTACAGTGCTTCCACGTCAATACTCGCGAGGATGGACCCCTCTGTCATGGTGATACCTTCTATACGCCGGAGTAGGTCCATCTTATCCCGCAAGTATGACGGGAGGGAGAACACAAATTGTCTAAGAATTCTATCAATATAGATTCCCAATCTCTGCGTCAAACCCCCAATGCCCGAAACAATTGGGCGGCCTTTTAGTGGCATAAGGCCTTTGTGAATCTTGGGTAAGGTGTAAAAGGTGGGGAATACTGGTTTGTGTGGAACAAGGAATTCAAACTCATTGGTATCCAAAAGTTTTTTATCAAGAGCTGACTTTAATATTGGCATCAATTCCTGGATGTATTCTGAAGTAGGGTTATTGGTCAGTACTTCATATGTGTCCCTATCATCCAACAACCTCCTGCACATTCTGATGTATTTTGGGCGATCCATAAGAACTATGTTTCCTCCTTTATCAGAGGCCTTTATAACTAGCTGTTCATTATCCTGTAACTGTTTAATGGCACACTTCTCAGAGTATGACAAGTTTTCTCGCAAACAATTGCCTTCAGTTGTAATCTGTTTGAGGTCTCTCAATACCAGTTCGAGAAACACCTCAATACATGATGTGTCCCCCAATGGAGGGAAAATCTTGCTGGTCAATTTGAGATCCGTAAAGGGTCCCTTGCCCACTGGGCGTTCACTTTCCTGCATCAAAGTGACCAAGTCCCTAGCTGACACAAGTTCTTCTTCCGTTAGACCTAAATCTTGGCCCTCTCTTTTATTTTTTAATTTGAAGAACTTGTGCCATCTGAGCTTGCGTATAAATAAAGTCTTTTGTCCATATAAATTCATCATATTTCACTGTGGGTACGAAGGAGAGACCCTTTAGTAATACAGATGATTGAGCCTCAGACAAAGTGTGACTCGAGATATTAATGATCTGTGTCTCATCTGAGGGGTTTGTGTTTATTAAAGCGGTGGTGGTTTGTTCTGGCCTCGGGGTTGAAGTCGTAACTCGTAGGGGTCTCGCTGACCCAATGCTAAAAAAGGAGAGGGATAGGATGAGGATTGTGGGCCACATGTTGTCTGATTATTTAGACCACCTCCTTGGCCCCTTCCTTGTCCGCGCTTTCTGCCTGTCCCCCTATTGCCGCTTCTACCACCTTTCCTGCCTCCTCTCTTATTGTTTGAAGGCCCTGACTCAGACAAGTCTGTATCGGATGATGATATCTCCGTCTCCGTGTCTCGTGGAGTGGATCCCCTCTCCAATACACTGTATACTTTATTGTCTTTAAAGTCTGCCAAATCTCTAACGTATTGAGTATGCTTACGATATTTAACCTGGTATTGAAATTTCTCAACCTGACTCTGCAATTGTGCTTCTTTGTTTGGAAACTCGGGATCGCCCTTAAAGCGTAACACCACTTCCTTTTGTTCTTGTAATTTAACAAGTAGGGCTTCCAGATTTTTCTGTTCTGCCTCTAAGAGGATATGTAAAAATTTTGTAGAACAGCTCGTGGCTTCTGTCTCCCACTTAGTGAGGACTGCTGGTGTCCTCAACCTTGCAGAAGGCAATATGGGGACTCTTAGACCACGGGGTACTAACCCTTGCTGAATGTAGCTCTGGAAGCTCTGCACTTCCCAAAAGGAGGTGGTGTATTGCTTGTATGTCTGGGTAAGATCTTTAAATGCAGTGCGTATGGAGGGGGTGAATTTTGGTTGAGTAAATGAGTTTTCGGAAAACACTTCCTTGGCTTCAGTCATCCAACCATCTGTGCTGAACACATTATTGAGAAAACCTGCCATATCCTAAAGTAATCAAATTAAATGTTACAGTATTGAGTAATGGGTTCTGTATGGACCCCTGCTAAGCAGTCAAGATCACCCAGCATTAAGAGATCAATTTATGAGACAACTTAAATAATATTGTGCTCAGGGTGTGCTAAAATATAACCTTTAATGATCATTATCATAAAAATCACCAAAATTGTAATGTGCCTGTGCACCCCAAAAACAAAATAAGATCAAACTAATGATACAATTTGCGGCATAAATGCTAGTCCAATGCGTTTCTGCCTCACTGTATAGCCAGGCGTCATCAGGGGGGTTATTCGTGTTTTAAACCACAAGTAGATAGCCGTTCAAGGGCAAAACAATATTTGTAAATTAATTAGCTACGACCTGTTAAGAGAAACATGGCAACACTTCATAAATAGTAATCATGTATTTTGGCATAAGGGGATTTCGTCCCCCAACCTGTAAAGAAAATATGCACAAATGACAGACACTAGTGTGTTGTGGCCAGTTCTCTATTTTTCCAGGAGTACCGTCATTGGACCTGCAAAGACAAAAGCGGGACAGGCACAAGCCCGTTCAGTGCACGCCCTGTGGATAAAAGAGGAGGATGTATGTATACATTCCCCTATTATTACTCACGGTTCTGTAGCGTGGACAGCGAGCGATGCACCAACCTGCATGTAACGCAGGGAGCCGCTAACTGTGGCTCTTACCGCCTAGTATGGCGGGTGCCGGCGTCTGACGCAGCTTCCGGTCATGAGCGGAAGTATATGTGCGTAGCTCCACCCACTCTCGCGACGCCGTCACGGGAGTGGGGGCGTGTCAGCAACTACGCTACATATTCCTTTCTGCTGCCGCTCATTGATTATAACCGGAGCTAGAGTTCATAGATGGATCATATAGACAAGTAGACTAAGTTTGCACCACATTATTAGTTTATAGACTGCCAAGTCAAAGCGTTTAGTTGTCAGCGAGCCCGAATTGGGACCAGAAGCAGGGGACCACCCAATAAGGATAGTATACTAAACAATTCAGTGAATAACATGTCATGAATAATTTCAGTAATGGAAGCATATATATATGCTCCTATAGGGCATCTATAGTGTGAGGCTGATATGGGGTGTGTTTGGGTTAGTACCTATCAGGGGAGGTGAAAAGGGGGATCCCAAAGGGGCAATTCCTCCACCTCAGGAGGAACTGTTCTTCGAATAGGGAGTTTAGGAAGGAGTCAGCGGCCATAAAGAGGCGATTCAGGAACAGGGGTTACCCAAATTACATACTTACCAGAGCACAACATACAGCTCTCTCCACACCCAGAAATGATCTCCTGATACCCAAATACTCCCCTCCAGTTAAACAACCAATGAGGATAATTGGTACCTATGATAAAATGTCCAATGAAATACGTAGGATTATTACACAACACTGGGACATATTGCAAATGGATAACGATCTCCAGGATGTAATAGGGCCAACGCCACAGATCACATACAGACGTGGCTGCAGCTTAGGGGATATGTTAGTTGCCAGTCATCTACGACCAGTGAGTGATACCCCTACCAACTGGCTGGGAAGATTAGGTAAAGTTGAAGGATGCTATAGGTGTGGGCACTGTCGTGCCTTTTAATATGTTGAAAAAACTAAGTCCTTGTCCTCTGGACAAACAGTGCCCATACCTATAAAACTATATAAACTGTTCAACCAAAGCCATCATTTATGTAGCCCATTGTACATGCCCCCTTTTATATGTGGGAAAAACACTGAGGGAGTTTAGAAAGAGAGTATTGGAACATATAGGGGATGTTAGAAATAAAAGGGAGACATCTATCGCCCCCCATATTAATACAATGATGGTGACCCTACATGTTTAAAATTTGTGGGTGTGGACACACTAACACCTTCTCAGAGAGGGGGTGACAATGATAAAATATTACTCCAGCGTGAATGCCGCTGGATCCATCGTTTGGACACGGTGGCACCCAAAGGGCTCAATGAACAACAAAATTTCGGTTGTTTTCTGTAGTGTTGGTATGATTGGGGTGTTGGAGTGGCACTAAGGTAGTGAGGGAAGGACTTTAGTAAGTCCTACAGGAGTTAGAAGCCATCTCCTATCTAGGGTATAATAGCCAATTAATAGGAGGTTCCAGTGCGGGACCGCCCTTTTTAGGGCGGCCACCCCGCCTAGGCTCAGGGCATATTTACTCTAGGGTGGTATAGGGCCAGATTAGGTTCATTAGGCCCCTGACTTTACCTTTCACCTCCCCTGATAGGTACTAACCCAAACACACCCCATATCAGCCTCACACTATAGATGCCCTATAGGAGCATATATATATGCTTCCATTACTGAAATTATTCATGACATGTTATTCACTGAATTGTTTAGTGTACTATCCTTATTGGGTGGTCCCCTGCTTCTGGTCCCAATTCGGGCTCGCTGACAACTAAACGCTTTGACTTGGCAGTCTATAAACTAATAATGTGGTGCAAACTTAGTCTACTTGTCTATATGATCCATCTATGAACTCTAGCTCCGGTTATAATCAATGAGCGGCAGCAGAAAGGAATATGTAGCGTCGTTGCTGACACGCCCCCACTCCCGTGACGGCGTCGCGAGAGTGGGTGGAGCTACGCACATATACTTCCGCTCATGACCGGAAGCTGCGTCAGACGCCGGCACCCCGCCATACTAGGCGGTAAGAGCCACAGTTAGCGGCTCCCTGCGTTACATGCAGGTTGGTGCATCGCTCGCTGTCCATGCTACAGAACCGTGAGTAATAATAGGGGAATGTATACATACATCCTCCTCTTTTATCCACAGGGCGAGCACTGAACGGGCTTGTGCCTGTCCCGCTTTTGTCTTTGCAGGTCCAATGACGGTACTCCTGGAAAAATAGAGAACTGGCCACAACACACTAGTGTCTGTCATTTGTGCATATTTTCTTTACAGGTTGGGGGACGAAATCCCCTTATGCCAAAATACATGATTACTATTTATGAAGTGTTGCCATGTTTCTCTTAACAGGTCGTAGCTAATTAATTTACAAATATTGTTTTGCCCTTGAACGGCTATCTACTTGTGGTTTAAAACACGAATAACCCCCCTGATGACGCCTGGCTATACAGTGAGGCAGAAACGATTTGGTGGTTAAATCCTGAGCATACGGACCCATAATTTGTCCCTGCTGGGACAATGGGCCGGTGTTGCTGATTGATAAGACTAGTACCTGTGACGATAGGGGTATTACATTACCCGACTGTCTAATGGACTAGCATTTATGCCGCAAATTGTATCATTAGTTTGATCTTATTTTGTTTTTGGGGTGCACAGGCACATTACAATTTTGGTGATTTTTATGATAATGATCATTAAAGGTTATATTTTAGCACACCCTGAGCACAATATTATTTAAGTTGTCTCATAAATTGATAAATTTACTCCAGCTCAGACATGGAGCAGAAAAAGCCACTACCAAAGCAAAAAAAGAAAAATTGCTTATGTGAATGGAATTTATCAACAAGCTGAAAGCAGTTGATAAATAAGTCGCACATAAGCAAAAAAATTGTAAGAAAAAATAACTAAAAAAGGAATACATAAGCAAACATTGATAAATGTCCCACTTAGTGTTTTTTTAGAACACCATGAGCAAAAAATGTTTTGACCTATAATCATAAATGAGGTGTTTTATTAAGATTTTGTGTGTTTCGGCTGTGTTCACACATTGAATTTTTACTGCATTTTAGCTGTGTTTGCAGCAAATTTTTTACCCTATTTTGCACAACTGCAGTACAATCTATTTTTGCCATGATTTGGGAAAAATCACAGCAAAAACTGAAAAAAACATCAAGAAAAGCAATGTGTGAACACAGTCTCGGGGGAGGTGTATAACTACTATATATTCTGATTCTATAGAGATAGCAGATGGAGCTGGGAAAGGACCTGTAGGTGATGATATACTGTAGTCCACAGAAGTCTGACATCCTATTGGAACAATTAGGCAGAGTCAGACTTGTGATCACATGACCAAATTAAAGTACAACACATGGCTAGAGCTGTGCTGTAATAAAACAAATGGGGCTATAAGGTTAGTGTGCATGATGTGAAAATAAAACTCAGCTATTTAATTTGACTAATTTTAACACTTTTGTGGGTGTGAGTGAGTATAATACTGACACAAATTGTGCCCCTGATTATAATGCTGACTCACACTGTGCCCCTGAGTATAAAACCACCAAAATGCTGGGCCCCAAATATTATATTGCCACTTGCCCTAAAGCGATTTATACCTCTGTGTCCCTTAAAACAATGAATGAGGTGCCCCCCCATGTGAACTTTCCAGCTGTTGCAAAACTACAACTGTCATCATGCAGACAGTAGAGCATGATGGGAACTGTAGTTTTGAAACAACCGTAGAGATAAAGGTTTGGAAATTCCTGTAATACTCTTACTTCCAGGGTCTGACTGAGAGCAAATATAGGCCCAGGCATATTGAACTGTGCAGTCCATATTTTTTTTTTTTTTTTTTTTTTTTACAGTGGGTGTCTCAGAAGTCAGACACCCATTAAAATAAAATGGGCTGCATACTCTAAAATCACCTCGGTTTAAGTGGCTCTCCAGCTGTTGCAAAGCTACAACTCCCATCATGCCTGCAAAGCTTCAGGCATTATGGGAGTTGTAGTTTTGTAACACAGATTGGGATACAGTGTCACCCATCATCATCACTGTGGAAATTACAAGTGACTCCAGCTCTGATGGGACAGTCAGAAGTATACACAATTGTATCCAATAGAAAGATGAAGGACACAGCACTCAGGAAACTTCATGTGATCTGCAACTTTATTGCTAGGAGCGGTGGTACACGAGGATGCACAACCCCTGCTCCTAGCAATAAAGTTGCAGATCGCATGAAGTTTCCTGAGTGCCGTGTCCTTCATCTTTCTATTGGATAATGCTGCTACCTGCTTTGCATGAGCACCGGATAGTCTGCTGTATGCCCGGCTACCGTGAGAATAGGATCCAGCCTTGGAGTGACGTGACCCCACCGGTGGAGTAGTGCTGATCATATTCTACTTCCCGAATACACAATTGTATAATGACTCACAGGAGACGTCTTCTCTGTTGTCTTTACTTTTATTCTGCCTCTGGTCTTTATCTTCTTTCAGCTCCATCTTCTCTGCAGAGTCTGACCCCCCCCCCCCCCCCCCCATCATTGGTTACTTTGTTAGCAGATCCTCATCCTCTGTATAACAATAATCATTATAACCCTGCCAGACATCATGACCTCTAAAATAATACTGCCAGACACTGTTTCCTCTGTTTGTCAGAATCCCCTCAGACCCATTTCCCCCTCCTACTGCAGACCAGTAAAGGCTGCTTCACACTGTGGACATTTAGTCGGAGGAATATCCGCTTGCTGCAGGCACCGCTGAAGCCATTGGCGGTAGGACTGAGCGGATGTGCGCCATCTCTATAGAGGACAATTCAGTCCGGTGAAATTCCACCAAACAGAATGGTCCATTCTGCTGGGGGAATTCCACTGTGGCGATTCCACAGTATACACAGTATTGTAGAGGAAGTGCAGAAAATGCAGGGATTCTGACCTCTGAGCACTACCGTGATGGTGAAATTATGTGAAGATGCCAAAAGGTACACAGGAACTTTTTTTATTCTGAATAAAAGTAACAACTGGACAACACATTTCGGCATGTTCTCACGCCTTCCTTAGGTCCATAAAGATAACTGAAAAAATGTACATTTGTATACATGTTTAAAATGAGAAGATACATTAAATTCAAATATTTGGAAATAAAGTTGATGCCATATGGAAGGCATGACGACCATAAAATCCATTGGGAAAAAAATCTATATATGTCATTGAGCAAAGTAGTTTGGAGGCTCGGGGTGAGGTAAGGAGTTCACTTATATATATACCATACATCAATGTATATATCAGTGAGCAAAGTGGTTTGAAGGCTAGAGGTGGAATAGGGAGCTCAGGGTTAGATGGATACCCTCCCCCTACCTATCCTACATCCCCTTCCTTCCCACACCACACAATATACTATTGGTAAGGTCTATCCCCTCTCCACACACATACCCCTCATAATCCCAGTCCATTACACACCATCATCCCCATATAACACTCTTTCACAGGTTCCTCCACTACCTACAGCCCTTCCCCCTACAGACATCTCTCTAAAACTCGGTTCATTACACACCTTCACCCACATAGCATATCCCACAGGTTCTTTTGCCATACTAATTCTCAACATCTCCTGAAATCATAACCCTTTCCTTATCTATTCTCTACATCCTCTGTCAGCATAAATTCCCCATCCTAACCCATCCATCTGTTCCACAAATGTATGCATTAGGACCATAACCATGTTTACATATACAATACAGCGCTCTTTCATATGCGTGCACGCTATACACTCCCACGATAAGTGGATGGTTCGGCCCCGCTATGCGCACCTAACCGCAATACGCACAAGAACTACATTCGCGATGCACTCGCGGGTGACACGCCAAGCACGCATAGGCTAGTGCGCATGAACGGAACCCTGATCAGCGCACGTTCAGTTGCCAGATAAATATTGGCACGCTGACACAGACAGTCACAGCCAGCACACAGTCCATCTAACCCTGAGCTACCTATTCCACTTCTAGCCTCCAAACCACTTTGCTCACTGATATATACGGTATATATGTGAACTCCTTACCTCACCCCGAGCCTCCAAACCACTTTGCTCACTGACATATTTATCTTTACCAATGGATTTTATGGTCATCATGCCTCCATATGGCATTGTGCAGTAATACCTCCATCAACTTTATTTCCATATATTTGAATTTTATTTATCTTTTATTCTCATTTTAAACATGTATACATATGTACATTTTTACAGTTATCTTAATGGACCTGAGAAAGGCGTGAGAACTAGGGATCGACCGATATGGTTTTTTAGGGCCAATAACTTATACCGATATTCCGGTATAAGTTATCGGCTATTTATCCCCCCGCGACACCGCTGCAGGTCATTGATTTAAAGCGGGCGCTTTAAATCAATGCACTGCAGTGGCTTTTGCGGTGCCATAGGCCGCCACCGCCACCACCTGCTTCTCTGCCCTGTCAGTGTGGTCCGGGCCATCCATTCTTCCTTCCTGTAGTGTCCGGGGGCGTTCCGGGTGAACCGGTCCGGGCTGTCCTTCTTCTCCGGCGGTCATCGTCTCCAGTCCGGGCAGGCTCCGGCCTAGTACGCTGCATAGACGCCACTGCGCAGTGACGCCCGTGTGCAGCGACGCACCTGACGTCACGGCGTCGATGTAGCGTACTAGGCCAGAGCCTGCCCGGAGTGGAGAAGAGGACCCCCAGAGAAGGACAGCCCAGACCGGTTCACCCTCCACCCGGAATGCCGCCGGACACTACAGGAAGGAAGGATGGATGGCCCGGACCACCCCCATTACGGGTAAGCTTATTTTATTTTTTTATTGACTCGGAGGGTGTGGGGAGGGGCCCGACCGGTATATGGGCAAAAATCCATACCGGTATACCACCCAGCACTACGGTGGGGGGTGCGACCCGGTGGGTCGGAGGGGCGGTCGCGGTGCGGTGGGTCAGGGGGGGATGGGGGCTTACGCGGTGGGGGCGGTGCATTATCGGCTTATCGGCACGGTAATTGCCGATACCGATAATGCCCAAAATCGTGATTATTGGCCGATAATATCGGCCATACCGATAATCGGTCGATCCCTAGTGAGGACACGCCGAAATGTATTGTCCAGTTGTTACTTTTATTCATAATAAAAAAGCTCCTGTGTACCTATGGCATCTTTGCATAATTTCACCATCACAGTAGCACAGTAGCATAATTTCACCATCACAGAACCCCCACATTTTCTGCACTTCCTCTACAATATTGTCTTTTCCGTACCCCGTTTGGGGGCGACGGACAAGGGGGCACCAAGCAACAAGCTGAAACATCCCACCACTTACCGGTAACTCCTTTGCAGCTGTGCTTTACCCTACATACAGCTCTTAGAGGTCAGTACCATCACATAGGTTTGGTGGTAAGCATCCCTCCTTCTCGTTCTTATTTTTTATCCAAGAACACAACCTACTACGCCAGAGAGCGCCCCGTACCTCTTCCTTTTCGCTCACCGACATTTCTTACAGTATACACAGAGCAGCAGAAAACCATTGAAAAAATTTGAACTCTGCTGCAAGCAGATTTCCGCCAGAGGAATGTCCTCAATGTGGATGGGCCTTAAGTCCTCCCAGACCCCTAGGTCCTCTTCCAGACCCCTCTCCCCGCCACTCCTATAGGATACCCCCAGAAACCTCTGCCCCACCCTGATCCCTATGTCCTCTTCCAGACTCCTCTGCCCCCCCAAAACTACCGCATCATCCTTTACATTTTTCTGTCCCCCTCCCAAGACCTGTGTCCCCCTTCTGCCCTAACACTCCCCACAACCTCTGCATCATTCCTTTTAAACTTTTTTGCCCCCCTCAGACCCCTTTATCCCCTTCTGCGCTAACCCCCCCCCCCCAAAAAAAAAAAAAAAAACTCCTGCATCATTCTCACCTAGGTCATTGTTCAAACCAAAGTGTCTGCTTAGCAACTAAAGTGAGGCCTAAAAACCCATGTGCTACATAGGAAAATGGTATTATAACCGTCAATTGGTTGGATGATTTGTCATTAAAAGGTCTGGCTGCATAGGTGTTACATCTCTGGGAGCAGAAAAATATTGGCAAAAATACATTACAAAAAAACCTCACTTGCTGGATACACTGGGGGATATTCATAGCAATCTGCTGGTTCCTTCCTTGTCATCAACTAAAATTGTAGTTACTCAAGACAGGAATAAAATCTTCATTGTTGTATCACAGCTTTTTAAGGACTTTTTTTTTTTTTTGCACTTTCGTTCTTTGCTCCTCACCTCATAAAAATCATAACAGTTTCAATTTTACAGCTGCAGACCTATATGAGGGCTTGGTTTGTCTGTTTATGTCCATGACTCATAGACAAGCTTGATACTGCTATGGGCCTTGGTTAACCCCTTAAGGACTCAGGGTTTTTCCGTTTTTGCACTTTTGTTTTTTCCTCCTTACCTTTTAAAAATAATAACCCTTTCAATTTTCCACCTAAAAATCCATATTATGGCTTATTTTTTGCATCGCCAATTCTACTTTGCAGTGACATTAGTCATTTTACCCAAACGGAAAAAAAAATCATTGTGCGACAAAATCGAAGAAAAAACGCCATTTTGTAACTTTTGGGGGCTTCCGTTTCTACGCAGTGCATATTTCGGTAAAAATTACGCCTTATTATTCTGTAGGTCCATACGGTTAAAATGATACCCTACTTATATTGGTTTGATTTTGTCGCACTTCTGGAAAAAATCATAACTACATGCAGGAAAATTTATACGTTTAAAAATGTCATCTTCTGACCCCTATAACTTTATTTTTCCACGTACAGGGCAGTATGAGGGCTCATTTTTTGCGCGGTGATCTGAAGTTTTTATCGGTATGATTTTTGTTTTGATCGGACTTTTTGATCACTTTTTAATGGTATAAAAAGTGACCAAAATACGCTTTTTTGGACTTTGGAATTTTTTTGCGCGCACGGAATTTTTTTTTTATAGTTCGGACATTTACGCACGCGGCGATACCACATATGTTTATTATTATTTTTTTTACACGGTTTTATTTTTTTTTTTATCTGAAAAGGGGGGTGATTCAAACTTTTATTAGGGAAGGGGTTAAATGACCTTTATTAATACTTTTTTTTTACATTTTTTTTGCAGTGTTATAGGTCCCATAGGGACCTATAACACTGCATACACTGATCTTTTACACAGATCACAGGCGTGTATTAACACGCCTGTGATCACTGTTATCGGCGCTTGACTGCTCCTGCCTGGATCTCAGGCACGGAGCAGTCATTCGCCGATCGGACACCGAGGAGGCAGGTAAGGGCCCTCCCAGTGTCCTGCAAGCTGTTCGGGACGCCGCGATTTCACCACGGCGGTCCCGAACAGCCCGACTGAGCAGCCGGGTCACTTTCACTTTAGAAGGGGCGGTCAGCTTTGACCGCCGCTTCTAAAGGGTTAATACCGCACATCGCCGTGATCGGCGATGTGTGGTATTAGCCGCGGGTCCCGGCGCTTGATGAGCGCCGGGACCGACGCGATCCCGCTTCATATCGCGGGAGTCGGCACAGGACGTAAATATACGTCCTGCGTCGTTAAGGGGTTAAGGACTCAGCATTTTTCCCCTTTCATTTTTTCCACCTCACCTTTTAAAAAAATCATAACCCTTTAAATTTTGCACCTACAGACCCATATGATGGCTTGCTTTCTGCGCCAACAATTCTACTCTGTAATAATGACAATCGTTTTACCCAAAAATCTACGGCGAAACCAAAAAAAAAATATTTGTGGTACAAAATTGAAAAACAAAAAAAAACGTAAAATAATTTCATTTTGTAACTTTTGCAGGCTTCCATTTCTACGCAGTGCATTTTTCAGTAAAAATGACACCTTATCTTTATTCTGTAGGTCCATATGCTTAAAATGATACCCTACTTATATAGGTTTGATTTTGTTTTACTTTTGGAAAAAAAATCAATCATAACTACATGCACGAAAATGTATACATTTAAAAATGTCCTTTTCTGACCCCTATAAAACTTTTATTTTTCTGCATACAGGGATGAATGATGGCTAATTTTTTTGTGCTGTGATCTGAAGGTTTTTATCGGTACCATTTTTGTTCTGATCAGACTTTTTGATCACTTTTTTTATGGTATAAAAAGTGACCAAAAATATGCTATTTTGGATTTTTTTTTTTTACGTGTACGCTATTGACCGTGTGGTTTAATTGACAATATAATTTATAGTTTGGACATTAACGCACACGGCGTTACCACGTTTCTATTTACACAGTTTTTTTTAAAATGGGAAAAAGGGGAATGATATAAACTTTTATTAGGGAAGGATTAACTCACATTTATTAACCTTTTTTTTCCTTACACTTTTTTTTGCAATGTTATGACCCACATAGGGGACTATAAACATGCAGTACATTGATTGCAGACACTGATCAATGCTATGCCATAGCATTCCATTGACCAGTGTTATCGGCATTCCACTGCTCCTGCCTGGATCTCAGGCACAGAGCAGTGAATCTGCGATCAGACAACGAGGAGGAAGGTAGGGACCCTACTTGTGTCCCAACAACTGTTTGGGATAACCGCAATGTCCCAATCAGCAAAACTAAGCTGGCAGCAAATTTATTTTTTTGTGTAACTTTAGACGTGGAGATCGAAGTTGATCGCTACGTCTGTAGGGTTAATACCGGTGAGATCGGTGATGTCCGGAATTAGACAGTTTAGCCCTGTAACTAGTCTCCTATAGACTGCAGCTGTGCGCTGCAGCCTATATCGAGCCGCACGTAGGCACGTGCGATGATGTCACTCATCACGCACCCGTCCGGACAGAGGATGCGGTGCAGTACCAACAGTAACCGCCGAGCCGCTGAGCCCGCCGGAGCACACATGGGGGCGGACAGGTAGCAGGGGATCGGAAAAGAGGTGAGGTTTAGTAAATAATGTGGTACAGGAGAGGGGAGTTGGGCTGAAATATGACACAAGGGGGGAGGGGGGGGATATAATGGCGCAGGAGCTGGGCGGTATGACCAAAAATGCGTATCACAGTATTTTTGTAACTTATGGTGGTTCCACGATACATAACGGTATTTCTTTCACTCCCCCCAAATCATGTTACCCGCCAGCGCTGTTCTGCTCCCCCCCCCCCCAACATATGTATCAGCAGCCCAGCAGGATACTACTCACATATGTCACCCGCAAGCACTGCCCTCCTCCTCTTTGTTGCGGGCCACCGGCGTTGGAACTCTATACTGTACGCCAGTGGTCTCCAACCTGCAGGACCTCCAGCTGTTGCAAAACTACAACTCCCAGCATG